>NW_023416357.1:23870570-24130570 GCF_014108235.1 Myotis myotis | reverse complement strand
TTCTCAAACTAACACGCTGACTTAGGTTCCACATTTTTCTATTTGAACTTGAGACATTATTGGAGTCCCAAATACTGGCTATTAATACCCTCCCCTAAAATATGTGGCAATTCCAAATTTCTGGATGGCTTCCTTATAAATTTTTTCGATCACTTCATTTGATTAGTAAATGCTCCTTGTATGTAATTTAATTTTTCCCAATACTTCCATATTCTAGCACTACAGCATCCCCATTTCGAAATGCTGGAGATTTAGTAGAAGGAAGAACCATATTTTTAAAGTGATTGAGCCTATAAAGAATAAGACAGGTTGGAAGAGGATGCTGGGAAGTAGATTATTACTCTGAGATCTGAGGGAGCTCAGACATATTTTGTTGATAATTTTCTAAAAGCCTTCATCAATATTTTAAAGGGACACTGGAATTGATTATTGAAAATGTCATTTATATAATTGAAAGCCAGTTATGATATCAATTTAAAAAATCTTTGGTTTTGGAATAAACCATTTTGCTACTATAAAATAAATATAAAATATTTCATGTATAAAAGAAAATGTGAATTTTCCAGGCAATTACAAAAGCCATACCTCAGGGTAAATGAAAACAAGTGAAATTATCTCTGGAATGTAACTTTGTATGCCTTATTAGGTGGTGTCCAAAATTGTTGAAAATAGATTTTTTAAAGTCCTATTTATTCTATAATTAAACATTTCTCTCATATTTGAAAATCTTGTCAAAAATGCAAAGAAAATTACTTGTGATATTTATTCTGGTAATTCAACATGCAATATCATTTAAAAACCATTATAATTTACCAAGTCAAGAGAAATAAGGAGGAAAATATAATATGATTATTATAATAGATGCGGGAAAGGTATTTAATAAAATTCAACACTTTTTCATAAAAAATTCCTTTAGCAAGCTTGGCATAGAAGGATGCTTCCTCAATTTGACAAAGGGGAGCAGTAAAAACCAGTAGCATTGATCATATTTAATGGTTAAATATTGAAGGCTGCTCCTTGGGACAAATGAGATAAGAATGCCACTATTACTGCCTCTATTCATCATTTTTCTTGAGATCTTGGCCAGTCCAATGGAGCTGCATAAATACAAGGTGTCCTCAAAAATGTGTACACACTTCAATTGATGTTCCTTTCTTTTTAGATTTAACCCGTTGGAATAAATAATTATTCAAAGTGGGTATACATTTTTTGAGACACCTTGTATATAGGAAAAGTATTAGAAGATAAGAAAAAAATTTGCCATCATTTTAGAAAAGCTAGTAAAATTTACTGGTAAATTCAGCAATATTTCAGTATATAACTAGCATAAACAGCAAATTTATGTACAATTACAAGCAAAATTTAGAAAATAAAAATTGTGTAATGATAAATTTTAGGATAGATTTAAAATATATCAAATATCCAGGGATAAATATAACACAAGATATGCAAACTCTTTACAAACAAAACTATTAGCCATAAAATAAGTTAAAGAAGATTGAACAAATGGAAAGAAGTTTCATATCCATGGACTGGATGATCAAATAGTGTAATGATATCAAATATACCCTCACCAATCTATACATTTAATGACATTCCAATGAAAATTTCATCTTTTTTTGGTGGAAATTGACAAGCTGAATCTAAATTATACATGGAAATACTAAAGCCTAAGAATAGAAATTACAATCTTGGGAATAAAGTTGGGAATTAACATTGCCAATATCTAGACCTATATGGCTCCAATAATTCAGAAATTACTCAGCACATAATGGAGTAAGAGTAGATCAATAAAGCATCATACAGTGCCCAGTAATAGTCACTTGAATTATGATAAAGTTCCCCTTCAGTTCACAGGGAAAATATGTTATTTTCAATAAATGCTTCCAATTGGATATTTGTATTGAGAAAAGAAAAGTTATTCTTGATCCCTGCTCGAATTATTAAGAAAAGAATAAAACATGTCTCATTAGAGAGTAGACCTAAATGTAAACATAAAACTATACATTTTCTAAAAGTTAATAAAAGCTAATGTCTTCAGTATTTTGGAGTTGAAAGTATTTCTTAGGTTAGCTACCAAACCCACTTTTTAAAAAAGTAAAAGACTTCTAAAGTGGACTTTAGTAAAATTGATTACATTCATTAAAAGTCACAGTAAATCTTTCTTTTGTTAGGTTGTATGAGTTCCCTGTAAATGTTGGAGATTAAACCCTGATTGGTGATAATATTGGCAAATATGTTCTCCCATGCGGTGGGCTTTCTTGTTGTTTTGTTGATGGTTTCTTTTGCTGTACAGAGCTTTTTATTTTTGATGTAGTCCCATTTGTTTATTTTCTCTTTAGTTTCCATTGCCTTAGGAGCTGTATCAGTAAAGATATTGCTTTGGCATATGTCTGAGATTTAGCTGCCTGTGGATTCCTCTAATATTTTTATGGTTTCCCATCTTACGTCTAAGTCTTATCAATTTTGAGTTTATTTTTGTGTATGGTGTAAGTGGGTGGGTCTAGTTTCATTTTTCTGCATGTATCTATCCCATTTCCCCAACACCATTTATAGAAGAGGCTGTCTTGACTCCATTGTATGTTCTTGCCTCCTTTGTTAAATATTAACATATTGGTTGGAGTCGATTTCTGGGTTCTCTGTTCTATTCCATTAGTTTATGTGCCTGTTCTTGTGCCAATACAAGGCAGTTTTGAGAATAGTGGCTTCGTAATACAGTTTGATATCTGGTATTGATATCCCTCCTACTTTGTCCTTCTTTCTCAGGATTGCTGCAGCTATTCAGGGTCTTTTTTTTTTTATTCCAGATGAAAATTTGGACAGTTCATTTTAGGACTGCGAAATATGCCATTGGTATTTTAATGGGGATTGCATTGAATCTATAGATTGCTTTGGGTAGTATGGACATTTTAATTATATTGATTCCTCCAATCCATGAACACGGTATGTTCTTCCATCTGTTTATGTCTTCCTCAATCTCTTTTTTCAGTGTCCTATAGTTCTGAGTAGAGGTCTTTTACCTCTTTAGTTAAGTATATTCCTAGGTATCTTAATTTTTTTGGTGTGAAGGTAAATGGGATTTTTTTTTTTTTTTTTTTAAATCTCTCTTTCTGTAAGTTCACTATTGGTGTATAGAAATGCCATAGATTTCTTGATGTTAATTTTGTATCCTGCTACATTGCCGAATTCATTTATTAAGTCTAATAACTTCTTTTTGGAGCAATCAAAAAATGGGCAACGGACCTAAATAGATACTTTTTGAAAGAGGACATAAGGAAGGCCAAGAGGCATATGAAAACATGCTCAAAGTTACTAATCATCTGTGAGATGCAAATCAAACTGACAATGCGGTACTACCTCACACCTGTCAGAACGGCTATCATCAACAAATGAACAAATGACAACTACTGGTTGATGCGGAGAAAAAGGAACCATCATGCACTGCAGGTAGGAATTCAGACTGGTGCAGTGGAGAACAGTATAGAGTTTCCTCAAAAAACTAAAAATGGGACTCCCATTTGATCCAGTGACCCTACTTCTAGGAATATATCCCAAGAAACCAGAAACACCAATCAGAAAGGATATATGCATCCCTATGTTCATAGCAGTACAATTTATAATAGCTATGATTTGGAAATAGCCTAAGTGCCCATCAGCAGATAAGTGGATTAATAAAACTGTGGTACATCTGCACAATGGAATACTACACTGCAGTAAAAAAAAGGAATCCTTACCATTTGCAACAACATGGATGGAACTGGAGAGCATTATGCTAAGCGAAATCAGTCAGAGAAAGATAAATATCACATGATCTTACTCATTTATGGAATATAATGAGCAACATAAACTGATGAACAAAAACAGAGACAGAGAATCATTGATCAGACTGTGAAACCTCAGAGGGAAGTAGGGGAGGGTGGGGGTAAGGGGGAGAGATCAACCAAAGTACTTGTATGCATGCATATAAGCCTAACCAATGGACACAGACAATAGGGGGGTGAGGGCATGAGTTGGGGGAGGGTATGGGGAGGCAATGGAGGGATAAGGACACATATGTAATACCTTAATGAATAAAGGAAAAAAAGCCCTAACCGGTTTGGCTCAGTGGATAGAGTGTTGGCCTACAGACTGAAGGGTCCCAGGTTCGATTCCGGTCAAGGCATGTACCTTGGTTGTGGGCACATCCCCAGTAGGGGGCATGCAGGAGGCAGCTGATAGATGTTTCTCTCTCATCAATGCTTCTAACTCTCTATCCCTCTCCCTTCCTCTCTGTAAAAAATCAATAAAATATATTTTTAAAAAATAAAGGGAAAAAAGTCACAGTAAAGTAAGAAAAGAACAAGCTACAGAGTGGAAGATGTTGCAATATATATATCTGAAAAAGAACTCACATCGGGGCTATGAAAGGATCTTCCTTACGTTATTAAGAAAATTACCGACATCTCAATTTAAAATAATGAGCAAAAGTATTGAAGAGGCACTTCACAAATTTTAAGTTTTTCAGATGTCCAGTATGCATATACAAAGTTGCTCAGCATCATTAGTCATCAGAGAAATTCAAATTGAAATCCAAATGAGGTAATATTAAAAATGAAACAGAACGAATTAACTTAAAAATGAAAGTTAATAGTTAAAAGGGTGAGAGTGAAAAAATTCTTGGTGAGGATATTGAGCCACTGGAAATCTTACATTCAGAGTGTGGTTATGTAAAATGAGCCAACCACTTGGGAAGACTGTATGGAAATACCTACTAAAGCTGAACATGCACAAACTCTATGACCCGGCAATTCAATCCCTCACAGGAATGAAAACTTGTGCGCACCAAATGATATGCTCAGGAACAGGCATAAAAGCAGCCTAAACCTGGGATGACCAAATAAATGGTGGCATATTCCCATTCAGCAATGCCATCCAGCAATGTCCATGGAGGCGCTACTGCTACATAGAGCATCATGGACGAATTTTACACAAACACAATGTAGATCAAAAGTAGAGTCATAAATGACTAGGTGCATAATATATCTATTTCCATACAAATCAAAACCAGGGAGTGCACAGGCATGGCCTCAGAAGGCAGCCTGCTCGTTACCTTTTTGGTAGTAATGTAATAAGCAGGCAGGGAGCAGGTTTCTGTGATGCTGGAACTGTTCAATTTATTCATCAGAATGATGATTGCATGGGTGTGCTCACTTTCTGATAATTCATCTAGCTATATGTATACTATGCTTACCTAGAATGTACAGAGAAGACTACAGTACAAAGTTTATTTTCCTAAACAAGAAACAATATATATGACATTTCTATGAAGAAGATGTCACTGAATGTTTTTATCTAAAATATATGAAAGAAAGTATGGAATAAAATACGTATTTCAAATCAGAAAATTGGTATCCCTTGCTACACACTGGCTTTGTGGGGAGTGCTCTGTGAATTACTTGGTAGATAAATAGAATCTGTGTAGCTTGTACAACTAAAAGTAATTTTTAGAAAAGAATTTTGCAGGAACTGGAGAAATTCACAGATGCTGAAATAAAACTATAAATGGGTTAAGCAACCTGCTAATCATCACAGTCAGAAGAATATGAAAAAGGAGACAGAATTATTAAAATCCTACAAGCCTTTTCTCCGCAGTCGGAAACTAAGTTGG
The DNA here is from genome assembly GCF_014108235.1 of Myotis myotis. Taxonomy (NCBI): domain Eukaryota; kingdom Metazoa; phylum Chordata; class Mammalia; order Chiroptera; family Vespertilionidae; genus Myotis; species Myotis myotis. The sequence continues at coordinate 24,124,923 of NW_023416357.1, read as the reverse complement.
CAGGTTCTTTTCTCATTTTAATTGGCATTGTACTATTATTTTTAAGTTCTGATTTTAAAGAAGACAATAGCTTCTAGTAACTAGATAATTCTCCCAAATACGAGAGCAATGTTCCATAGATCAACCTGTGGCATTTTGTAGTTAATAAGTGGATGATGTTTTTTGAACTGCTTCTGGTTTTAAACTTCAGAAAAATAGCTCTGTGATCTCACATTGCAGGGAGCACCGCGGAAAGGGTCCTCTCCTGAACACGCCATTGTGTTCAGTGTTCAGCCGCTGTTTTGTGCTGGGCACTTTATGTGGTTTTAATTATTATAGTTTACGATGATGATGTTTTAATTGTTGATGTAGCACCCTAAGCATTTCGGTGGAAGCTTCATAATAATTAAAAATATTATTATAGCAGTCCCTGGAAAATAAAGAAATAAGGCTTCTTGTGGGAACTAATTGTACCAAGAATCAACATATTTCTCGTGGGGCAGTAGGAGGTAAGATTAAAAGGCACCCTGCCCCCAAACCCAATCCCTGCTGCTCTCACTGTCTTTGCCAGCAACTAGGTTTACTTCTTTGTTTTTTGTTTTGTTTCTTTGTGTTTTAATTTGATCACTCACAGAGTCAGCCCTGTTCTCCCTGGTCTCAATGGCATCTTCTCACCCTCAGAAAAATACAATACATACACAATGCATGCACATTGTCAGTAGTAACATTTATTTTTTGATGGGCATTTTAATTTTATGCAATGTCTGTTACTATTTGTTACTATGAAAAAATTAAATTTATTTTTTAACTTAGTAGAGGAAAGGTTTGCAAAAATTTTAGCATTTCTGTACATTGTGGTTTGTTTATTATCTTTTATGATTATGACATACTAGTTCTCAATGCTATAAAAGTTAACTTAATTAAAATTTTTTTTCTTTTTAAAAAAATATACTTTATTGACTTCTTACAGAGAGGAAGGAAGAGAGATAGAGAGCTAGAAACATTGATCAGCTGCCTCCTGCACATCTCCTACTGGGGATGTGCCCACAACCCAGGTACATGCCATTGACCAGAATCGAACCTGGGACCTTTCAGTCCACAGACCGACGCTCTATCCACTGAGCCAAACCGGTTTTGGCAAAATTTTCTTTTCTTGAAAGGAAACAGTTCATTTGTGCTTTTGTTCATCCTTTTTTCTTTTTTTCTTACAAGAAAATAGTGGTTATCTTGGGGGAGGGCATATTATGTGATTATATTCTTTTAAATGCCTTTCTGTGTTTTCTACTAACAGGTAGGCATTATTTAATGATTTCAAAAACTTCATGTAACCATAGAGGTCAAGTAATCCTTCTGTTCCTTCTGTTGTTAAATTAATAACCAAGTATTGAGTATCATCACATGTAGATTAAAAACTATCATTAAGATTGGATTTTATAATGTCTGCAATAAAGACAAGCCTATCTAATATTTATTTATTGACTTTCTTAAAAGAAGTAGAATATGAACTATTTCAACTGATCAATTTTCATAGAATTCTTTAAGATGCGAGTATAAAAGAGAATTTAATTCTCTTTAGAGATTATTTACGATGAATAATAACATCAATCTCAACTCAAGAATCCTGTGAATTAGCAAACAAATGTCCTGTTACTAGTCTTTTCACATCTGACAACTAAGAATGGCTTAATTTTATCGATGTTTACTTTGAAAACTAAAAAGGTACCACAAAATGAAATTTGCATCTGAGAACATAAAAATCATCAAAAACTTTATAGAAATCATTAGCAATTAATACTTGGCTGTAATTTTATCCCAACTTTGTTGAAGGATTAAAGGCGAGGGACTGTAGCACCAAGATGTGTTTCACAGAGAATATTTAATGTATGATATTAAAAATTTTCTAGTGATGGAATCATTTGGAAATGTGCTTTTAAAAAAAGAATCACTTGAAAGAAGATACAAAAATTAATCTCCTAAATATCATTCTAGCAGGTAAAAATATACAAAATAGATACATTTCATTGATTTCCTTTTGAAATGAATATAGCCGTTAACTATTCACTGGAATGACTGACTAACCTTTATTCTGATAGGGAGGAAAAAACATAATGGTGAGAGGACTGTGGGAGTTTCTAGAAGAAATATTAGAAAACTAATATTTTCCTTTATTTTCTCATTTAAGATAAAAGTTTTCAAAACTATGAATCCACTTTTCAGTTGTGGATAGGGAGAAGGGAACATTCTGGAGAGCTCCCTGAATATCCTACCTTGCCCATTGCTCTATACATTCAGGGTTTTAGTTTAATGACACACATTTTAGCTGCATCTGATATTCTTTTAATGTTACTCCAGGAATTCTTGGGCTGAAGAAATGACCATTCCCTCTCCCCAAGTAGAGCATGTCACTCCCTTTTGTTCTGCTGTGTCCCTTTTAGAGTATCACCTATCACATTGTGTACAGGTTGGTTTATGGTTTTATCTCTCCACCAGATTGTAATGTAAATAAGCCAGGCCTTCCTAGCTGCAGGTCTCTGACAGTGCCTTGCCACAAGTGTGATCAATAAGTGACTTGTACGTGAATATGTGGGTGAATAAATGCTTTAGTAAACCATACCTCATTGACTTAGAGATGTGTACAAAACACCTTAATGGTAATTTGGGAAGCTATATTAGAGGACTACCCAAGAACTAAGTATAATCAATAACTTCTGGGTATTTGGAATGCAACTCAGAAAGCAAGCCTGTAAAAGCAATAAGAAGTTACTGAGAGCATTTGCACAACACTAATCACAAATTAATGAACCATCATACATTTGGCTTTGAGAGTGTAAAATTAGGAGTAACCAAGCCAAAAGAGGTTTATAATAAATACAGATTCTACAGGGGGTCTGCAAAACTGAACAATGGCTTTCAGATATACTAAGACTTCTATATAATATTTAGCATCATAAATATAAGGGAATTCCCAGCATGCGATGGATTGGTGTTGGTCACACATAATGACTATATAGTGGTGCAGAGGAACGAGGAACCTTAAGTGAGAAGAGCATCTTGGTAGAAGCAAGATAGCGGCACCTCCTACATCTGAGAGTTTTAATAATTCTGAAGGACTACAACATAGTCTTAACGTTAAGAACTTTATTATACACACGTTTTCTACTAGAACTCCAACTAATCATACTTTTGTTCTGGAACTTTGATATGTGACATGGGGTTGTTTGGTTTTTTTTTCCTCTCTATGATATTGAAGTTGCAACTTTAATATTTCTCTTTTCTATACTAAGCCAAGTATTTCTTTAAAAATCTCACAGGACAGTTATAGGAGGAACTCATTAGCATAGTCATTAAGAGGAGAGGAGTCAGAAATAATCTAAGCGCTCTTTGGGAATAGAGTTGGAGCATCTCACAGTGGGCCCAGGATCAAGGCTGCTGTGCACCAACCCTTAATGGGTGTTTTGGGTACATGGTTGTAACATTGGGCCTGACTGTTTGGGCCATTTGGACATCTGCCTCTGCCTTACAGTATTGCTCTTTTGGCACAAGCTGCCAGAGCTGCCAAATATTTTCCAAGTTTGTATCTGTTCATGGACAGGACCCTGTCTCCTGCTCCTTTATGTTTTGTCTCTCCACACCCTAATCTCCTGCTCTGGATATCGCTCTCTCTAGTTTCTGCAACTTCAACCCTTTACGGTCTAGTCCTGCACATGAATGTCAGAATTGAATCTAGCCCCTAAATCTCTACCGCATCCTTTAAATTCTCTCACAGTTTTCTTATAGCAAATTATGCAGCGTACATATACAGAAGATGAAAGCTGTGGTAAAGGGGAGAAATTATACAGATCAGGCAGATGAGACCCAGAGCACTTACGATTCTTTGCACTCATGTATTTCTTTTCATTCCCATTTTGGATACCTTCCCTACATTTCATTTCACTTTTGTGCTTTGGCAAGCGAACAAATTCAGCTGCAGACACTTTTCTCTTTGACCTTAACAAGAATGAATCCCAAATTCCTGTACAAATGAAAGCAGAATTTCCAAATATAGAGGTTGTAGTCAGTGTTGTACACACAAAGGTATAATGAAATGAGTACAGTGAGAATAAAAAAGTAGAGAAACAGGAAAGAAGGGTGGGAGAAAAGCTTACAGAATTCATGAAACAAAATTTGAAAGCATATGATAAAGTCATACCTAAGTGATGTGAGCATGTTCTTGATAAGTTAGGCGTCATTTCTCTTGATCTCTGTTACGGCTGCAGAGGTCCGGCTTACTCTAGTCATCGTGGCAAGAAACCCCATCCATCATTAAACCATCTCACTCTATTGTTAAAACCGCATAACGACTTTTCCTCTAGGCAAACAGACTAAAACAAACTGTAACAACTTCGTGCTGTGTCTATACAACACAGAATGAAATGGAGATTTCGCACTCTCCACTTACTTTGACCAATGTGCATAACTAAACGAGGGAGCTGGAACCACATTTTTACTTTGTGGCCTGCAGGAGGCTGCGTGGTTGTCATCTTGATCAAATCAGGACTCGAAATGTCAAAGTGTTTTGGTTGTTTTTATTTGGCCCAGTTATATATTTCAGAAAGATTTCAGCCTTTCTTCAGGTTTTTTTTTTTTTTTATTTAAATCACTTTGCCACACAAAATAATATGACACAGGAAAATTGGGTATGTTTGGATGGAAGGAATATAAAGAAATTAACATGATTAAGATGGGGAAGAATTAGAATATTTTGGGAACCTATTTTCTACACATTCAGTGTTTGTTCATTCAGGAAAAAAATGAATGGTATTAGGTAACTTCCAGGCACTTTTGCAGATACATATAGGAACTATAGTTGTTGTTTTTTCTTTCAAGAAGCTTAAAATATAGAGAGAAGGGGGAAGAAGGAGATGAAATAAGTGACTGCTTACAATCTAATGGGAAGAAATAACATAGAAGTAATAAGGCCCTACCAGATGAAATGAGAATAGAGTTGGGATTCAGAATGTTTCCCATTGCAGTTAACAATGATAATGATCATGAATACTCCCTATGTTCTAGGCCAGTGATGGCGAACCTATGACACGCGTGTCAGAGGTGACACACGAACTCATTTTTTTGGTTGATTTTTCTTTGTTAAATGGCATTTAAATATATAAAATAAATATCAAAAATATAAGTCTTTGTTTTACTATGGTTGCAAATATCAAAAAATTTCTATTTGTGACACGGCACCAGAGTTAAGTTAGGGTTTTTCAAAATGCTGACACGCCGAACTCAAAAGGTTCGCCATCACTGTCCTAGGCCCTGGATAAAGCTCTTTGTAAGCATTAACTTATTTAATCTCTAACAGAATTTTGAGAGAGGAACTGTCAATATTCTGATTTCACATATGGGTAAACAGCTTTAGAGAGACCTTTTCCCTAAAATCCCTAAGAAAATAAATTTGAATCCAGGTCTGTCTCATGCTACAGTGAGAAGTCTGAACGTCTAGGCCCTAGTTTATGCTGAGTACAGAAAGTGACCTATGATTAATCTTCCACTAGGAACTGCAATTCTAAGTGCACACTCTAGGGGCTGCTCATTCATGTACATAAAGAGTTTGAGGCAAAGGAAGATTGTTGCAGCAATGTTTACTAAAAAATAAAAAATAAATCTTCTAATAAGATAATTATCCACTAATGAGGGATTACTTTTTAAAAATCATAGGCATTTTTAAAGGATGTTGAGAAATATTGTAGAGAAGAACCAGGCAATCTGGATTCAAAACCCAGCTCGGCTGTTTCCTTACAGTGCAACCTTGGGGTAGTGGCTAAACTTTCCTGTGACTTGATTTTCTCATCTGTAAAATGGAGATGATAATAAGTGTCTAATTTACTTTTGCAAATTAATGGTGACAATACAAAGAAAATATCAAAAGCGCCTTGTAAGTGCGCAATAAATATCAGCTACCATTATGTCACGGACATAGTTAAGAGTTACATGTACTTGAAATGGAATAAGTTCCCAAAGACATATTTCTGAGTATAAGCAAGCAAGTTGCTGGCAGTTGACACAACATGATAATATTTATAAACTGTACATGTTCATGGTTCAATATCATATATAAGCATATTTGTAAAAGGACATGTTGTAAAGGCTTTTCCCTCTGTCTCTCAAAAAAGTACTTCAAAGCATCAATACGGCTATCATAACCATCTAGGTCTTTCCTAAGTGTGTTTATACCTATCTGTCAGGGGGGAAATGATGAGTTAGAAAAGAGGAAGGAATATATGTAAAAGTTACACTTTACGTTTTGCTTTGACACAAACACGTACATATATGAATATGGATATGCCTTTCTAAAATTGGAGAAAGGCCAAGTTCTGTTGTTCCATTGAGAACAAAAATACATTCTGGATAGAATTCAAATGTGCTTCTGCCAAATATGGGTTTTTTCCTATTTCCACACAAATATTGATGCCTTTTGCTGCCGGGGTCCAACCCCAGCGGGTCCAGGGGTCCCCAAAGGTGTGGACGGAGTCGGCGAAGAAGGAATGACACGGAGACAGCGTTCAGTTGATCAGCAGCCTAGCCAGGATCTCTAGCCAGGTTCTCCAGCCAAGTTCTGGTCTGGATCTCCAGAGAGGTTCTGCTCTTTATTGTCTTGTTACATCCGTATTTATACCAGTTGATTTTAATCCTGTCAATTTCTATTACAAAGGTTAGGGCGTTTCTTATCTCCATTCCAGGGAGTAAAGATTATGTAGTTTAAGCATGATTGTTTGTAGTTAAAGTGATTAACTACCCGCCTGGCACTTAGTTAAGGAGTTTCATCCCCTCCCTAACTTCAGGGAAAAATCCCTACCTGGGGAAACAACCTTTCTCGGAGAGGTGACCTTGGTTAAAACACACAGTGCTAAGGGGAGCAAACATATTAAGAACAGTATGCTATATACGCCAGGTCCCTTGAAACATATGCTGTGCAGATGTTTCTTTCCTGCAGCGACTGTGTCAAGCAGCAAGAATGGACCGGCTTCCGGCATTTTGCTAACAGGATTTTTTTTTTAAGTAATAAAAAATATCATAAATGTATTCCTATTGCTAAAGTTACGTGCCTCTTTGGGAGATATTTAGATTTTCTTAATTCCTTTAGGATTTCTTAGCATTAGTGACTATGATGGACATTTTTGAGTAATGATGTTGCTTATTTCAATCCCTTCATCTCTGAGGGTATAATTGCTGCCATCATTTGTGCTTTACCCCAGTGCTCATTCTGTACCTCTCTTCTTTGGCATTTGGGTCAGGTCATGTTCTGATTTTTCCTGCAGAGGGGCATGGCCAACCTAGTGTTAGTGATTCTCAAGCCATGCCAATCATTTTGCTCACACCACCAGTGGCTTCTCAGCAGGTTTGTGAAAAGTTCAGATTCTCAGTAAGTGTGGGAAATGAACAACTTCCGGGAATGTCATGAGAAGGTCAGAACACAGAGCTCTGGTATCACCTAAACTTTTGGAGTTTCAAGGGAATGGACACCCATATCTTTTGGTTGTCCCCATCACTTTTTTGGTAAGCAATAAAATATTCTCTTTTCAATTACCTTCAACCTATTTTCCAAACTTTTAAAAGTATTTATGTTGACAGAGAATGTGCACAAGCATGTATATATCTATAAGTATAAATGAATCTGTGTCATATCCACCTATTACCTATCTATCTATCATCTATCTATCTATCTGGTCTATCAAGAATGCCAAGCATAGCATTTTTTTTAAGACTGGAAATACATTCATTTTAATTTTAAAAGTGGAAAATTTATCTTTAAAGGAGTGTCACTCACTCATTTTTCAAAGGGTACCTTCCATCCAGAAAATATACAGCATGTCTGCAAAGTTTAGGACATTGCATTAATTGACAGTTATTAACTATTTGAGGTCCTAGGTAACAAAAGGAGAAAATATTATACCTACATATTTTAATATTTATAATAACATAAGTGTGCACCAATTTTTCAGGTTACAAAGCTCCTTCACATTTATTTTGTATTTTTATCTTTATACAGAAATTTATAAAATTGGTCAATTGCTTTTTATTTTATTAGAGAAAACTGATTATCTTTTTCAAAGATAATCAAATGTTTAAAATTATATGTTTTTTCCCAATGATTGTACTATTTCTGATAAATGAAGAACATTTTAAAATTAAATCACTGCTTATAGGGATAAGCTACTTTGAGCAGAAGCCTTTTAGGTTCACATAAATCTGTAAAGAGCACTGCCTTTAGAACAAGAAGGTTTACCTTAATATTTTTTTTTTAACACTAGCTATGTAATTTGGGAGTTAGTATAACAACATTATCTTTTATTTAAACGTAACTTTTTAAATCATAGATGTTCTAACCACCTTGGACTATATTTCAAATAACACTTATTTTTTTTCTGTTTTTTTTCTCTGATTTTTCTTAGAAAATTCAGAAGTTATAGAATAATATAATGTAAGAGCAAATTAGTCAGAATTCTAGAATACAGAATTTAAAAAATGGTGTATTTGGTTTACATATTTCCAGGTTAATATTTTGCTACATTTTTAAAACACAGGTGCTATGCAGTACTCTTTTTATAAGCCTTCCCCCCAAAAAAAAATTAAACTGTATTTTTTAGTTCTTTGGATGCATATTAAAGTATTACTTTAAAATTGCATGGTGTTTTCTGGTATGCCTGTGTCAGAGTTATTTTATTAACTCCCTATTCTTTTTCATTTAAGTTACTACTAATTTTGCATATAAAGTAGGCTTTTAAACTATTTTTGTTCAATGTAAAAAAATGTACTTTATATGTGAATTAACTGCTCATGTTTTCTATGAACTGTCTTTTGGGATAGTTCATAGAAATATATTCATGAAATATTGATTTATAAGAACTAATTTTATATTGAGGTTATTAGCACTAGATCTGCACTGTATGTTACCAATATTTTTCTTGGTTTGTATTTTATCATTAAATGTAATTTTTCTCTTTTAAATTTATAAGTTTCAAAAAGTATTAAAATACAGTTTTATTTTTGTGATATTTTCTTTTTTTAGCGCTTAGAAATACCTTTCCCATAGTAATATGAGGTTTTTGATACCCTGAGAAAGAAAAAAGTTCTCCAGTTTTAGCCCATTTTCCACTCCTCCCATAAGTGTACTTCACATTGGAGGTTAAAGGAAGTTCATTACAGCGAATTTCTGTTAAGTATGGAAATAAAGAATGAGAGGGAAATGATGGCATATGCTAAAATAAGGGGATGAGAGTCCTTTCACAAGTGTGTTCTGAAGAATCCAGTTTTGTGACGTTTTAGATGAAGAAGTCATTTTTATGCCAAAGTAATGTAGGGTTGTGCAAACCTTCATATCAGCTGATAAAGAAAAATATTACTTTCATAGGTTCACACAAGAAGTTCAAGTATTTCATCTCGGCTTGATTTTTAAGCCATTTTCCTGCAAACCGGCAAATTTCTGCCTACAGCAAACTGATGAAAATTCATGGATGTTTTTTCATTCCTCCGGTTAAGGGAGGAATAGTAAAACTTTTGCCTTAGATCAAACTTTTGAATATTTGAGGGGAGGAAAAAGAACACACACATCGCTTCTCAAATGTGAATATCCAAAGTGAAATGTGGTCGTTTCTTACATTTTTAGATGCCTGGAAGTTTTCCACCAACTTCTATAACAGTCACTCTGCAGGCTTCTGCTATAAATGTTTCAAGAACTATCTAGGGAAATATTCTATTGAGAGGGAACGCAGGGTTATCTAGCAGATAGAGCATGGAATTTAGACTTAGACAACCATCTGAGACCTGCACCTGCCTCTTTCATTGCCTTATGGTGCAGCCCTGTATAAATGATTCAGAGTCTCCTTGCTTATATTTTTCCCTGTGGCAATAAAGGGAAATGGCTAAGCATTAGCCCCTTCTTAACAATCAGAGGATACTATAAAGGTAAATATGTCATTGTCTGTAAAGTGCTATGACCTATGATCCTCCAAAATAGCGCAGAGATGTCAGGCCACAGAGTATAAACATTATATAATCCAGGTGCGGAGATCTGTATCACCTGCCCCCTCACTTCTGTATTTGGTCAAGGCTCCCTGTAACACATGGTTAACAATAAGTATTGCCAGTTGCTAATACCTTCAACACTCATCTTTCCTTCAACATCTGGAACATATTAATCTCCCTCTCAAAAACTCAGTGAAGGGAGACAACTCATAACAGCCAATCAATTTGCATCTATTGATTGTCTTAATATGTAGAATGCATCCCACTGAGTATTAGACCTCTGATGAGAATCTGTTGGGACATAACGATTTATAAAGCATAATCGCTGTTCTCAAAACACTCATCATCATGATCTAGTTAAAGGTGAATGTCTGAATTACTAAAAATCATATAAAATAGCCATGTAGCATACAATTGATAGACATAATGATTATAAGGCATTTAGAAGATGAAAGTATAAAGATTCGGGATGAATCCTTTTCACAGGATTTTAGTTTTTACAAATTCAGAAGGAATAATGCAAACACAGAAATATAAAAAAAAAAATACAATGTTATCCTCGGCAGTTGTCATGATAAAGTGATTTGTTAATATCTCTAGCTGTGGTAATTTATTTTACTGTTCTCATTGAATGTAAGCAATTTTGCTCTGTCCTACTGATTATTTCTCTTATATGCCAAGTTTAAGCAATTCTGGTGAATGGATAAAATCCAATTCAGTCAGTCAATATGGGTGTGTCTTACGAAATTAATTCAGAGTGAAGGAAGGACCGTGTGCCATAAACGGGAAGAGAATTCGATGAGGATCACAGTGATCTAATTCTGAATGACGAATAGTCACTTCACATCTCACAGCATCTGTTGGTTCTTTGGTAAAAGAAGAGGTCTGGCTGATTTCATAGGCCAGTTCTAAAATTTTCTGAAAGAAAAAACATGCTGCTGAAAAGTTCTGTATTTCCTTGTGCTGTTGAAAAGCTCATCTTGCTTTTGTATTCTGTCAGGATTCATGACCATTTTTTGTCATTAAAATTAATATCTCAATTTTATTGACCACAGATGCTGCAGGTATAGGAGAAGCAGATGGTAATATGGTGCTCTTAAAAAACATGCTCAATTGTAATTCTTAATTTAATTGTCTTTCAACTGGACATTCTAAAACTTTATTAAATTTTTATAGTTAACTCAAGAGAGCTTTGGTCTTGCCTGTAAGTACTAACTTACATGCATAGTTTGGTTCTTGGTTCTAGAACTTGTGTGTCAGTGAGCAAGACATCTGTGAAACAGAGTGGAGGCAGGGCATCCTTGCTGGGGGTATATTGTCATATAATTTTATTTCAGAGCATATTGGTAAAAGAGTTTCTGTAATTATGATAGTAGATATCATAAAAAAGATTAACAATGTCAAAACAGTCATTTAAAAGGAAAGAGTAATATAGCATTAAATAAAATATGAAATATGTAATTCAGTTTATGAGAAAAATTGGAAATTTTAAAAGGTGTGTTTTCATGAGTCATATAGACAGTCCATGAAAAAACTGAAGTTTATTTGTGCTGCATTGTATAAATAATGTGAATTATAGTAAGATATTGGGGAGAGGGACATTAGCTTTGTTGAGTATAGAGGAGAAAATGACTTCCCTAAAAATTATCTGGAATTTTAAAAAATATGGTTTTAAAAGCTAATATTATAAACTGACAATAAGTAATTGTGTCAAACCCAGCTATTTTAACATATTTTGAACTATGTTCACTTATTTACATGAGGGAGTTTATTGAAATAAAGTACTAACCGTGATCTAGATCAGCATTGTTCAATAAAAATACAATGCAAGTCACATGCACATTTTTATTCTATATTAGCTTTTATCACCACGATGAATTTTTAATTTCTCTAATGTACAAATAGAATAAAACAATCCACTTTCTATGGTTTCTAAACACTTAACCACTGATGATTTCTGGGAGATTCTGTTGTCCTTCAAAGTTCAGATGCATGATCTTCTGTAAAAGCTCAATTCACCTTCCTTCTGCCACAGAATTAATTCATCTTTTCAGAAGTCTTCTCTGATGTTTTCTTGGCCTCTCTGTGTTGCTGCTTCATTTGAAAGACTTCATCTTCTAATTGCACAATAGTCCTTCCAAGCTCATGATTCTTACTGACCAAGGATAACCAATTTGACTCCATTTCTCTTCATTTCCATCCAACTGTGAGTTGTATGTTATTTCACTGCCAGTTTAAATCTTGAATACATCTCCTTAACTTCTGGAGCGCTTTCTGTGCGTGTCCTATCATATGAGCACGATTTTCATTACACACTTTGCAGACATTGCATCCACGCTGTGACATTAGTTCCAGTTTCCCAATCCGAGCCGGTTGATGCTCTAACTGAGCCATAGAATTGTTCACACACTCTTGCCATGCACCAATGTCAATTTTGTGACCCGAGGAAGGGTCTGAAATTCATATCATTTCATACTGAACAATTCACTAGGATGTCAAGCAGCCAGTCTTTCAAATTCAATTCTAATATGTTGTTTTCCAAAGCAGAATAATCCTGGGCTCTTCGGTTGCTCAAGAAATTTTTAGTAGGTCGGTATCTGTGCATTTCCTTCTCCGCCTGCACAGCAGCTGCACACCAGGCACTTTATAACCTTGGTCAAAATAGGCAGCACACCCACATCCGCTGCAGTTACCAACCATGGCTCCATTCTGAAGTTCACCTGACTTTTCTGAATCTGCACTGGTGCATGCCCTGTCATTTATACCTGCCTGCGCAATTTAAATTTTGTAATTTTCACACTAACGTAGAAAAGACACAGGTAAATTTTACTTTTGTAATTTTATTTAACACAATATAGGTATGGTATTATTATTTCAACATGAAATTTGAGACTGTAATTTCTTTTTCATGAAGCCTTCAAAATATAGTGTGTAGTTTACTTGCAGTACCATTCAGTTTGGACAAGCTACGTTTCAAGTGTATGATAACCACCTGTGGCTAGTGACTATAGTATTGGCAGCCTGGGTGTGGATGGTAGGATACAATAGTAAATAATACAGGCATGGCCACTAACTTCAGAGACTTTATAGTCTATTATGGAAGACAGACTTGGACAGTAGATCAAATTGTAAAATTTTACACTTCTTGCACTTGTGACAAAGCATGTCATAAAATTAATATTGTTGAAGACATGTCTCCATTTAATGTATTTCCATTTTACTTATGTTCTCTCTATGGGTGAGATTGTTCTTGGCATTTTTTTTTTTAGAAAATGAATTATAAATTAGCATTATTTTGTAGTTTATTAATATTCTTTTATATTCATGCTTCCAATTTTTTTTCCTATATCAATATTACACTGAAAATTTGAAGATAAAGACTCATGAGGCAGAAGCATGATAATCCCTCACTGTCATTATATATTGTTAAAAAAAATAAAGTAGCTAGGTACAACATTTTTAAAAAGTCAGAGAAAACTTTATCTAGGATGAGAGAAAATTCAATATTTTTCCATGCACTTTCTATAGCTTTACAATTTCTTTAATTTCTGCTGACATGTGTTTTCAAAGGCTTTCTGCTAAGGGTTGTAGACCTCTAGGTTTATTATAAAAGTAGTGTATTTCTTATGAAATCTTGCATTTATACCTTAATTTAAACATAAAAGCTGGTGTGAAGAGAGTACTTAGTCATTCAAATGGTAAGAGTATAGAAGAATTAAAAATGCAAAGAGGCCCTGATCGATTTGGCTCAGTGAATAGAGCATAGGCCTGAGGACTGAAGGATCCCGGGTTTGATTCCAGTCAAGGGCATGTACCTTGGTTACTGGCACATGCCCAGTAGGGGGTGTGCAGGAGGCAGCTAATTGACGTTTCTCTCTCATTGATGTTTCTGACTCTCTATCCCTCTCCCTTCCTCTCTATAAAAAATCAATAAAATATATTTTAAAAAATGCAAAGAGAATAGTTTATAAATGACATGAACTCAGTGTTGTTTAAAGATTTACCTTAACTGATTCCATGTAGTCCAGGCTGAATTGTGAATGGAGCTGAAGATAGTTATCTATTTTCTGAGTTTTAAAGAATGCCAAAAAGCACAGATGAACCAGAAGTTTAATTTTCACTCATCTAGCTGAAAATATATATTTTCTTATGTTGCTTCCTATCTAGAATTGCTATGGACATTTAGACAGAGAAGATTATAGGGACTAGAAGAGCCAGCTCCATGAGAACTTCCCTTAGCTGCAATTTAATGACTGGATTTTTTCATGAAGAAGTAGGCAGGTCTTTCTCACTTGGAAAGGGAACATAAATAAAGTAAGAGAGTTGAAATTGACAAGAGTTGTTGGGAGAATAAAGCAGATGGCTTCAGTTTGAGAAATCACAGTGGAAGTTAGAAAAAAAAAAAAGGATGAGCAATCTAAGGCTAATTAATGGAGATTTAGAATCTTAAACTTGATCCAGTGAGTGATATGGCACCAATGTAGTTTTAAATCAGGAAAGTGGAATAATGAAAATGGCATTTTGGAAGATTCATCTCGCAGAAGTGACAGGAATGATGTAAAGCGGCTGAAGGGAAATATCAGGGAGGTTGGGTTGAGTGACCAGATCCAATAATAGATTTTAAGCTTTAAAATAAGCCTTTTTAAAAACGGGAGACGCATGCTTTTTTGACCGCATAGGAGATGAACTGGTAAAAAGGGCAAGTAAGAGAAGACGGAGGAAAAAATAGAATAAATGTAGGATTAAATTTATTCAGAAAGTAGGCTCTAACAGGATTCAGGGCACTGGTGGTGGAGTGGGATGGACATAAAAAGAAGGAAAGACAATTCTTCCGCTGATAGTACAGTATAAGGCAGTCATATTTTAAATGATAGAGGGGAGTACTTTCATGTTTCTCTGTCCAGCATAAAACATAGAAGGGTTATATCTTATATTATTCTTAGACCTCATTCTTCAGAGCTAAAGTAAATTGAAAGTTGGTTGAAAAATTACTAACTGAACTATGGTGATTCTTCCATCTCCTTTCTAAAAGCATACATATTTTAGTTTGAATTATTTAGGAAGTTATATAACAAAACTGGGTTTACTTTTGACTTATTTTGATATATGGTTTACATTTTGAAAACTCTGCCTTAGGATGGTATTGGATAAAATTATAATGCTAAAATTGGGCATAGTAAAAGCAAACTCACAAAATTCAAAGCAATAATAGACTTTATAAATAATGTGATTCCTTGTATAGGGAAACAATAAATATTTATTGACTATCACTCAGGTACTAAGACTATCGAGGATGTTGGGTATAAATATGTGAACAAAAAAAGAAAGAAAGAAAAACTGTCCACTCTAGAGTCATTAAACAAATAAAAATATGTATATATTTATACATTTTGAAAAGTACTTGTTATGAATTGAATTGTATCTTCCCAAAATTCATATGTTCCAATCCTAACCCCAGTACCTCATAATGTGATCTTATTTGGAAATAGGTTTGTTGAAGATGCAATTAGCTAATTTAAGATGAGGGTAAAATGGAGTATGGGGAAGCCCTGAATATAACTGCTATCCTTATAAAAGGGGAAATTTGGATATATAAACATGAACACAGGGAGAACACCATGTGAAGATGAAGGCAGACATCAATGCGATGTTTCAATAAGTCAGAAATACCAACAATTGCTAGCAAACCACCAGAAGTTAGAAGAAAGGCATGGAACAGATTCTTCCTCTCAGATCTCAGATCTCCAAAGAATCCACCTCGCTGACACCTTGATCTCAGACTTCTAGCCTTAGTACTGTGGGACAATACATTTCTATTGTGTAAGTCACCCAGTTTGTGGTATTTTGTTATGGCTGCCATAGCAAAATAATAGAGTTCTGTACAGGAGGCTCACTGGTCACACTGAGAGCACATAAGGGGATGGAGTGTAGTTTAGATTGGATGGAGTATGGAGACCTCTTTGAGGAATTTACATCTAGCCTGATACCTGAAGAATGAGAATGAGCCAGCCATGTGAAGTGTTGGAGGAAGAGTGATGTGGGAAGAAGAAAGAGTATGTGCAAAGGCCCTGAAGTGGGAAAGAACTTGGCAAAAGTGAGGAACTGAAAAAAGTCCTGTGTGTCAAGGGCACAGCCAATGATGGCCTAAGATGGAACTATATAGATCTTGTCCAGGAATTTAAATTTTATTCTAAGAGCAATGAGGAGACATTAATGGGCTTAAGTCAAGTAGTGATATGCTCCAATTTACATTTTAAAATAAATTTCTAACTACTATGCAGAGAATACTATAGAGAGGAAAGTGGAAAACATAGTTAGAAAATAACAGTATCAGTTCAGGTATTGAGGCTTGAAATAAACAAGCTTATGGTAGCAGAATATATATCACTAGAGGCCCGGTACATGAAAATTCATGTACTCGCGGGGAGGATCCCTCAGCCAGGCCTGCACACTCTCACAGACCTGGAGCCCTCGGGGGATGTCTGACTGACAGCTTAGGTCCGATCCCCACCCCACGGAGAGTGGGCCTAAGCTGCAGTCTGGCCTCCCTCTGTGGGAGGTGACCAGCAGGCCGATCCAAGGATGGCACAGGCTGGCAAGTGGCATGCCTCACCCCCCGAATGCCCCTCCCCCACCGTCGGTCGTCGCCACCCCCCCTCAGTCATTGTCCACTCCCTCTGCCCACTGGCACCCACCTTGGCTGGCCTGGTGCTGCCTGCATGCTGGCCCCGCCCTGCCAACTGGTTGTTCCACCATTTGGTTGATTTGCATAGTAGGCTTTTATTATATAGGATTTAAGAAAATGTTTCATATTGGGAGTTAGAGAAAATGCATCATTAAGAATTACTCTCAGTTTTTGTCTTGAGCTATTGGGTGTTTCTTATTGAGATACTAAAGGCCCGGTGCATGAAATTTGTGCATGGGGTGGGGGTATCCCTCAGCCCTGCCTGCACCCTCTCTAATCCGGGCCCCCTTGGGGGATGTCTGACCACAGGAATTAGGCCTAAAGCAGCAGTTGGACATCCCTCTCACAATCCAGGACCTCTGGCTCCTAACCACTCACCTGCCTGCCTGCCTGATTGCTCCTAACCACTCTGCCCGCCTGACTGATCACCCCTAACTGCCTTTGCCTGCCTGCCTGATCAACCCCTAAGTGCTCCTCTCCCAGCCTGATAACCCCTAACTGTGCCTCCGCTGGCCTGATCACCCCTAACCACCTCTGCCTGCTGGCCTGATCTCGCCCCTAACGACTTGCTCCCCTGGCGAGCCTGATTGCCCCTCACCACTTCTGCCTTGGCTCCCACCACTGTGGCTTTGTCCGGAAGGAAGTTGGACATCTGGAAGATATCCAGTCGATCTGGTCTAATTAGCATATTACCCTTTTATTAGTATAGATTATTTTTTGATGTGGAAAAGGATGGGGGAGGACAGATGGGGTAGAATAGAACAGGAGTTCAATTCTGGATTTGCTAAACCTGATATGTCTGTGAGATAGCAAACTAGAGATGTTGAATGGGAAGTTTTTTGGGCCAAAGAAAGTCTGAGGAGGTTGCAGAGAAATGAAAGTCTAGTAAGTTGTGCTGTGCCATATTGAGCACTAACAGCACAGCTGAAGTCTCCTGGTTCCCAGGCCTATGTCCTCGCAACCTCATGCGTCATTCAATTAGATATGAGGAGGGTACTTTAATGGGTCATATTGAGAATAAATGTATGAGCACCACTGTAGCAAAAAAAGACATAGATGGCTGATCATTAGTGACACAGTATCAAGAGCACAGAAATAAGATACATGAGGCTGGAAATTCACTTTTAGCCTTCCCACTTATTATTTTAATTGTACCTAAGAAAAATGAATTCATAGTGTCAGAAGACCTCTAAGATACCTATTAGTTTAAAAATTTGACAACTTCCCAGAAATTGCACTTCTGGGTACATAGTTTGATAATATCTTATATAGGTGTACAAGGAGATATGTACAAGGATCCTCACTAAAAACATTGTTTGAAACAGCAAATTTAAAGGAACTTAAGCATACAACAAAAATAAAGAAGTAAAATATACTATATTTATATGACAGGATGCTATTTAGCTTTTTAAAAAAAATGAACTAGATCTATGTACATATATAAAGATCACAGACATAGAATGTTGAAAGCCAAAAAAAGTAGGTCTTACACTGGAAATAGTTTTGTGGAAGCACATGTATGTAAAGATACTAAAAGTAGGTAGGAAGGCTACAGTTCTGGTTAATTATTGGAATGGGAAAGGAACAAGGCTAGTGATGAGCTATATAGAAAGCTTCAAGCTGATGTTCTCTATTAAATTATATTCAAACTATGTATAATAGGGTTAAAAGGAGTTTATTATTTTAATATTTTTATTAAATTAACTCTATGACTCCATAAGCAGGTTAAAATCAATTATTTTCATTTTTAACATAGAGAATAAAGTTTCATTTCAATAAATTGTATATTTTAATATCACATTATTTTTTAATCTTAAAGAAATAATTGTACACCTTATACAATATTCTTTTCCTTTATCCTTTTAAAATTTACACTTAAATTTACTTAAACTATGAAGTGAGTGCCTTGGTTGTGTTAGGCTCTTTCCCATCCATAGCTACTTCAGGCAAATAATTTCCTAAAGAAGGAACTCTAAGTCCTATTTTAAAAACAACTAGTTTGATATTCCCAGAAGTTAAAACACCCAAAGTAACATAGCTGGTAAATAGAAGAGATAAAGGTTGAAACCCCATTGTTTTATTCTGTCCTGTTCTTTCTATTACACAGTGACTGTATACTTTCAGGCTGGAACTACTCCGTATTTTACTGTCGTGATTCCTTACAGTTGGCGTTCCATTGAGTTCACATATAGTTTAAATATACTGAACAAAGCAGTCATATATTTTGCATTTAAATTCTGTAAAAACTCTGGAAATACCCATCAGTAAATGAAGGAAAATAAGTAACATTAGGAATTCCATCTTGTTAATGGAATTATTCTTGTTAATCAGAGAAAAGCTATTTTCCATGTTATGCTCTGGTTCTTTTTTTTTCCTGGTTATCTTTATAACTATTACAATCCTGTTTGTCTTTTTTGTAGACTTAATAGTATGTTGTTATTTTTTATGTTAAAATGGACAAAGATTTTGCTGTATTTAGAACAGCAACAGAAGTGTTTCACTATTATGGAGGGTGCCACTTCACTGGTTCAATTTCTAAAAGAGAAAAAAGTATATAAGATAACTTCAAGAAAAAAACCTACAACAAATATATTTGACAGGAGGTTCACACATGTTTCTTTACAGGCATCTAAGTGTTTGTTTCTTTCTTGTCTCCTCAGCCAATTGTCTCTGTTCCTCATCTTACAGTTTTTGTTATACTTGAGTGATGAGCTCAAAGCATGAAAAGCTGTTGTTTTCTATCTTTATTAATGTTTTCCAACTCATTTCCCTGTTTGCCTGCTGACAACCTGCCAAAATCACCCTCTGGTGAATTGTAGAAAGATTGGGGTGGCAGTCAGGGGACCCACAATGTGTTGCAGATAATTAGTAGATCAGATCTTTGTCACAGCAGATATTTGGCTACCCACACATCTCTATTTTTAAGCCTCTTGTGTCACACAATGTGTATTCACTGTCTGTTTTGGTGTGAAGAGCACATCTCTGAGTTGTATATAATAGAGCTGAGTTGAATGAGAAATTCCATTACTCTTTTGTTGTTTTGTACTGTAACTGGTTAACACATGGGATATACATATTTGGAGAATAATTGAAGCCACCATGGGCTTTTCAGCAGCTTTAGAAAGGGAAGTTACCTATGTTGCTACTTACTGAAGTAATCCAATCACCAGAGTTTGTTTTTCAGTAAAGGCAGAAAACAAACATCTCCTTAGATGACCACATTTGTTGTCATGCTATTTAGTTCAGATAAATTTGATTGGCAAGAATATGGGATCAGCAGATTAGTTCTTGAATTGCACAAATAGAAAAGCTTTTCCAGTGTAAGATAAGAAGTGATAAATTGAGGTAAAAAGAACTGATGATGAAGATGCCACGGTTATCAGTGGACTTTCACTAGAATTGATCACATAATTATTATCTGATAATGAATTATTATCTGGTGACATGTTCCCTTTAAAGTACTGATGATGCAGCCTCTATGTGTACATGTAGAGTGCGTGTGTGTGTGTGTGTGTGTGTGTGTTATATTCAACAGACACACTCAAAACTTGCCCCCTTTCATTCTTCCTTTACTTCATGTGCCAACCTGTGTTTCAGTATCAAAGAAAATTCATCAGTTTATATTGTCAATGATCTCAAGGTATGACAATTACATAATCTATCTATCTATATATATAAAAGGCTAATATACAAAGTGTCCCCTCAGGAGTTCAGCCAGGAGACCAGGAGTCTGATCACTTGCTATGATTGTGCTGGCTACCAGGAGGAGGCACAGAACGAAGGAAGGCCCTGGCTGGCAGCCAGCAGCCTGGGTGGAAGGCCCCTTCTGGCAGCCAGCAGCCAGGGAAGGAAGGCCTCAGCTGTCAGCCAGAAGGCCCCAACTGGCCCTGATTGCCAGCCAGGCCTAGGTACCCTACCCATGCATGAATTTTGTAAACTGGGCCTCTAGTATCATAATAATAAAAGCCAAAAAGCATCACGACCAAAACTACCAAATGATTGGTCGCCATGAGGTGGCATTCACCACCTCAACCTGGGTCTGGTGGGTGGCAGCAATGGCCAGAGCAAAGCAGCCCAGGTCCTGGGTGCCTGTCAGCAGTGGCCAGAGTGAAGCAGCCCAGGTCCCAGGTGCCTGATGGTGGCCAGAGCAAAGCAGCCTGGGTCATGGGTGCCTTGCAGCAACCGGAATGAAGTAGCCCAGGTCCTGGGTGCCAGAGGGAAGCCAGTTCTGGCAGCTGGGGAAAGGAAGGCCTATTCTTGCATGAATCTTTGTGCATTAGGCATCTAATATATTTATGAAAGGCTAATATGCTAAGTATACCTCTGACCTTCTGACTGGTCACTATGACACACACTGACTACCAGGGGGCAGATGCTCAATGCAGGAGCTGCTGTGACCCACATTGGCCATTTACAAAGAAATGGCACTGCAGACCTGGTGTCAACAGAGCAACACTCAGCTTCCCCCAAGTGGAAAACAGGCCCCACCACTACCCCAGAGCGACATCCCATGAAATTGCAGCCAATGCTGCTGAGACCCCCATAGCACAAAATGCAGCCTACAGCCCAGCCCAGCTTGGAAACGGGTCTCTGTGGGCGCTGGGTAATGACGTCGTGTAGCAATCCCCGGCTTTCTCTCCCTAGCGATGAGTCTCCTTGCAGTTTCTTCAGCTCAGGATCAGGACTTGCTTTATAGCCAGGTGCAAAAATTTTACATTTTAACCAGATGTTTGTGAAGTGTTTTCACATGCCTCATCTCATTTGATCCTCACAGAAGTCCTGGAGTAGGTAGATAGGAGACTTGGTAGAATCCTATTTTCTTCTCATTAGCCAGAAAATGGAGATTTAGAAAGTTTAGAAACTTGATCTGACTGTAAAGAAGTAAGAAATGGTGGACCTTGAAAATGACTTCAGGTTTTCTCACTGCACAGAATATAGTCAAACACTGCTGCAGTTAAATATTTCACCCTTTGTTCTCCCTGCATGATCTACAATAATAACCTATCTATCTATCTCTATATATATATAAGGCTAATATACAAAGTGTCCCCTTGGGAGTTACTGCTGTGTTGCTGACAATTACCTGAAAGAGAAGTTGGGTTGCTTCACTGGACTGGAAAAAGTTTAGCTAAATCAGAAAGCAGGTCTAATTAAGCAAGTTTATATATATATATATTAAAAAATATATATATTTCTTGCTGGTACCAATCGCACACATGTGTTTTCAGCTGTGAATTTGGTTGACACTTCTATTATAGAGAAAGGATGAGTAGTGATATTAAAATATTTCTTCTAATTAATTTCCTTTCAATGTGCATGAATTCCTGCACTGGGCCTCTAGTCTGGTTACCATCCTGTATAATAAAAGCATAATATGCAAATTGACCAAATGGTGGAACTACCAGTGGGTGGGAGTGAGCAGGCAGCACCAGGCCGGCCAATTTGCATGCCAGTGGGCATAGGGAGGGGATGATGATGGGGGGCAGGCAGCAGTGACCAGCAGTGGCAGAGGGACAATGGGGGAGAAGGCAGGGCCATGCCGACCACCTGGTTGCCTCGCGCAGAGGGAGGCCAGACTGGCGTAAGCCATCAGTAGGACATCCCCTGGGGGCTCCCAGACTGTGAGAGGGTGCAGGCCAGGCTAAGAGATTCCCCCCAAGTGCATGAATTTTCATGCACCGGGCCTCTAGTAGCATTATAAGCAGAAATGACTTATTCTTAAATGAGTCATAATACCAAAGCCAGTCTTAAAGTCTGAATAATAGGAAAGATCATGGTTCCTCCTCTAATTAAAATGGTTAACTTGGAGAAGTTATACAAAGTCTAAAAGTTGTGGATTCTTTATAAGTTAAACAATGTGCACAAAAATCTTGTTTTCTTGGTAAGATTCTTATCATGAGTAATTCAATTGATACAAGTAAAACTCCTTTGAAATTCTTAGATGTTCTACAGGTACAAGGCATTATTGGTAATAATCTAACTAGCAATCCTGGCTTCTTTCCTGAGTGAGCATTCATTCATTTTTCAAAAGTCAATATATGCCCACTATATGTCAAGTATGTAGTCTTCTAAGTACTGTCAAACCTCATTTCTTGAATGTCTTCCATCTCTAACAATTCAGTTCTGGACCAAGTTGTTCACAGAAAAATTGTCTCGGTTGTTGACCAAAATTTCAGTTTCCAACCTCACAACCTTTCATGCTGATACCTCAGCATGACAAAAAGCATCTCTCAGGGAATAAAGGAGAGAATGCTTTTGTTGCTGATGAAATCCAAGATTAGCACATTTTAAAACATAAAGAGTGCTAATGTTGCTAAGGGTGTGAAAGTGCTCAAAACATAAGAATCGCAGGTAATTAAATAGGGAGAAAAACTGTTGTTGATTAGATAAACGAAAAACACTTAGCTGGTGATAGCATTTTGGAGGCAGTGATATATGAAAAATTCATTTAAGGTTAGTAGGGGGTGATTTGATAAATTTAAGTAACTAAGTGTTCATTTATAGATTAAATGGTATGTTAGACATGTACTGCATATAAGAAAGGTTAAAACACGGAATCATTTGAGGGTCTGGAACAGATTAATTCAATTTATATTATTTCTAATGGGAAAAATGATTTGGAAATAAAATCATATGTGTCCACCTTCATGGAATAACATTCAATTTTAAACTGTACCTATTTTTTTTACATATACATAAATAAACAGAAAGTGAGTATATCCACCCTAATGATAAGAAAAGTAATCTTAGGTGGTGAGCTGATAGATGACTCTTATTTCTTTCTTTAATTTTTACATATTCTCTAAAAATTCTCAAGTGAACATGCATCAGCTTTGCAATGAAAAGGAAGTTTTGTTTTAGAACAGATGCATTTATGCTTTCACCATTCTGTGCTGGCTGAAGCTAGTTAATCTGAAAACTATTCCACCTTGAAGTGTTAATGAGCTAATAAGTCATTTCAGGGTGAGTTGCTTTTCAAAATTGCTGAAATCATGCATCTACCTACACTTGCACTCTCTCTATGGGTAGGGAAGACTTCAACATATTAGGTTACAGTGACTGTGACCTAATGTAAGGAAACTTAATCAAATATGCTTGCTATCTACACAAATTCCTATAAACATCTAATTAATAGAAATAGTGTCTATTTAAGTAGTTGGTGGGGGAACCATACCAGAGTCGCCAGACAGCCAGGGCCACCCAGAGTGTGAAAGGCTTTCTTGTTAGTATGCCGGAATGTCCAAGGCCACTCTGCACCTAGGCCAAGATACCATAAGCAGGTGCAAGGATATAAGCACAACAACCCCACGGTATACTGCACATGTGTGCCCTTCTGTAGCCAGAATATGATTGATGTTACTGTTGGTACAAAGCCTTCTTTGTCTCTGGAATAATATACAAGTTACTGACCAGCCAGTGGGCTAGAAGAGAAAAAGAGAAGAGGGTTCAGACTGAGCTGAGAGCTGGTACTGCTACGATGTAAGGCTAAGAGCTCATAGAGAGCTCAGATATAGCTACCATGTTAACCAGCCAGTGTGCTGGGCAGGGGAGAGAGGAGATGCTGCTGAGCCAGAGAGCTCAGGTGCTGCTACCATGGGAGGTAGTAAGTCTAGGGGGCAGGGTGCGGCTGCTCAGATCATAACTGGGTACAGAGACTGCTACTACCATGTGGGAAAGACATGTATTTACCAGCTGGTGTACAGCTGCCTGATTGGGACACTGTTATGAAGAACTGTTTTTTTCTGATGGTTATATGGCCACTGTCATATTCAATAAAGACTCATTCTTATAAACTCACAACCACTCATGGCTTCTCCATCTAAGACCTGGTGATCAAGAAGTTCCAGTCTCTAGGCAGAGAGGCTTGGACCGAACAGTTAGTGTAGCAAGAAGGAACCTACTCTGCCATAGTCGGGGAGAATTTAGCAGAATATATGGACTCAGAGCAACTCAGAGCTGCAGTCCTGAGCAGAGCTCTTGCTGTCTCTGACAGTTGGTAACTACCCTTTGAGTCTACTTTTTTCTCTATATGAGGCCTCAATAGAACATGGCTTAGTCTTTCATAAGGTAGCAATAGAAATCAAATTTACTTTTATTTATTCTCAGAAACTTTGCCAGATATTAATGTAAATTTTTAAAATTTATTCAAATAATTACAATTTTAAAAAGTGAAATATAAGATAGTCTGGAAGAACAATTGATGATAAGCTTGCAATTATCTGTGTTTGCAACATCATATTAATGTTCCCTAGTTGTGAGTGTAAAGATTATACTTAACCATCATGTTAGAAAATCCATACAGAATACTGGCTGTGTAAAACACAAATTGATGTAAATTGTAGCAAAGATTGAATTAGGATTTTGGAATGATTGACTTACACAGAGGTGTCTGTAGGTGGGTGCACATGAGCACACAGAGACTCACACACACAGATGTATACACATGCCCCACTAGTGACACCACCAACACCACCACCACCATCTCTATACACAGAGGAATGGAAAAAGGGAGCAGTAACTTGATCTTGAGTTTTCCCATTGTACCTACATTACATATTTTCCAAGTTTACTCAGAAAAATTTGGTTCGCTCTTCTTTCTGTTTCTCAACTATTTTTATAGAAAAAAATTTAACTCTTATTAAACTTCTCTAGTAATTATTGAATGTTAAAGGAGGCAATTTTATGATTATCACATAAAAGTTGCAATAGGTTAGATAAGATACAGTAAAAGATAGTTAATTAAAACCACTAAAGTTTAGCACATGTGGACCTTTTTAACATGTGTTTCTTGAAATGGTCACATACATTTTAATTTTAAAAAATCCAAAACGGACATATTTGGGCATAACAAAGCAATGAGTGATATGTGAAGAAACAAGTAAATTTATAATTGAGGTTAAGCGATGTTTTATGATAATACAAAAATTGACTGAAATATTAGATGTTCCACAGAGCTATGTAGTTTCTGATGTATTTGAGATATTTAACTATGTGTATTAAATATTAAGCTTTAACAGTAGCAGAAAAGAAAAAGGACATGTAACTTCCAAATAATAGGAACATATAAAAAAACAACGGGAAATAACTAGATCAATAAAATAAAGAGTGAAATAGAAAAGAAATGTCTTCTTTTTTTAAGCAAAAAAGAATACATAAAGTAAAAATGACAGAAATACTTATAAGCTTTCATTAATTAGACAAATATTAATGAGTTTAATTCCACTATTATTACATAGATCTTCTTAGAATGTGTTAATAATTCCCACACAAAATTCACTTGCTATACAAAAGCCATACTTGAAATTAAAGTACATAAAATAAGATTGAATGCAAAAGGGTAGAATAATGTATGACCAATAAATATTAATCAAAAGAAAGGAATTGAAGAAATTTTATTATTAGACAAAATAGAATTCAAAGTGAATGAATTATATGGGGCAAAGGAAAATATTTCATATAAGCAAAAATAACAGTACACCAAGGTGATATGACAGTCATAAACTTTTATATCTACATAGTTACAAAATACATAAAACAAAAGTGCATAGAAAGCAAGGAGAACTGGGAAAAATCTATTAAATGATTTTAAATCTGTGTTAGAAACTAGAAAAACTAAACATAAAATACAAGCTTTTGTGTGTTTGTATTGTATGTGCATGTTAAATATATATGTACATATATATATGTATTTTCAAAAAGGATAAGAAACATTCCTTTCAAATATACATGGGATATTCAGGAACATTTATTATGTATTAGAGCACATGGAAGACAATTTTGGTTGCTCATCAAACAAGTCTAAACTCTTCCCAACCCCTTTCTCTTCTTGGCTACATAAAACAATAAAAGCTTTTCATTTCAAAGAAGAAAGAGAAAGAAATTTAAGAAAGAATACTCCAATATAGACAACTCTTTTGTGTCATTTTGATATGCTGTGGAGAACAGAAACATAAACCATTAGTGTAATGATAGTGTGGGGTTAAGAAAGGTGTTTCTTTAAGTTGAAAGATAGAATAGACTTTTATGCTAATAGAATAAACAGTAAGAGAAGAAACTGATGAGCCAACTGCTGAAGTGAAATCTTTCGAAGACAAAATAGAAAAGTATTTAGAGCATAAGAGGAAGTTGAGACTTTTGATAGAAATGGACACACCTCTTCTATTTTCAACAGTGCTTACTTCCTAGCAATTTAGCTTGTAGAAGATATAATTCCTGACCCATGATTGTAATGGACACATTAGTTGAAGTAACTGTGCAGCATAATCATAATGTTGACAAGTCAGAAGTTTCTAAATTAGGTGAAAAATATTAAAAAAAATAGCATTTTCCTTGCCTCCAGGAATTTATGGCAAGACTATTCCCTCCTATAAATTCTGGTTTATTTATTTGATAATATTACCAAAGGATGACTATGATAAAAGAGAATCTTTCAGCAAGGATTGTGAGACATTTTATTGGAGCTGAATATAAACATCTAATTATAGATTAATAATCAATCAAAGATATTCAAAAGTTGTGATGCTGAAGATTATTTCTGGAAAATAAAAGTGGACAGATTAGACATGGCTAAGGAGGCGACAGACATTGAATATAATTTAAACCTTGTAGATTATAAAAATATATTTCAAGTTCTTTTTTCAAATATGTGGTACTTTATGCACCTGAACAATAACAATTCTCTTATCTTCATGGCTATTTTGTGTGTGCATGTGTGTGCATGCATGTGTGTGCATGTGCATGTATGTGTGTGTGTGTGTGTTTCTTTTCAGATGAATGTGGGGAGGAGATGCCATGTGGAAATGAAAAAAATCTGTCCAGGAAGATGAATTTGATATGCTATCTTTGGCAGTTTTGGGGGGAAGATGTTACTCTTTTTTACTCTTTTTATGTTTCCTTGTTTTTCATCTCCCCCACTCCATATTTTAGGGACTGGCTATAAAACCTAGAAATGTATAATATGCTAGCTCTGGATGTTCTTCGAAATGTTAACTGCTGAGTTCAGCAGCTTCAGGTGTTAACTGAATTACTTCTTTGGGGGAAAAGAAAGCAACAAGCAAACTCTAGTGGATGACAGACTGCCCTGGAATACAAATTTGAAATTACCTGGAGAGAAACTAATCATTCATTGTAATTAAACAATAGCCCAGTTGCCGCTAGCATTTCTACCTTACCTACTTTTGATTTGTGAAAACTCACACAGAGGTGGCATGCTTTCCAGAATTTGCCGAATAACTGCATGTGTGGTTCAACACCAAGTGAAACATTACATTGCTGCGCTTCCTACTCTTAAACCTTTTTTACATTGTCTTATTCTTCTCTGATGTAGAAATTCTCATTTTTCATAAACATCTTAGAATCTTTCTTCTTTGAAGTAGGAAAAAGTTTAGGGAATTGATAAAATCCACCTCTTGCATTCAACCAGGCGATCTTAAAAACGATTTGTAATCTATGGTTGACTCTTTTCTTGAAGACTTTTATGGATGGGCAACAAAAATGAAAGTGAGGCAACAAAGGGAGGTTTTGGTATGTCAATCAATGGTCCTTGGCGCCAATTCAAGAAAACAGGAATCTCTGATTTGGGGTGCGGTGAAGGAGGAAACTTTATTCAGCGCAAAACAGCTCAATTGCAATACAGCCTGGCTGTGGAAACAGCACAACTGTAAGGCGGTCCTGGGCCAGGCCTCTTTCTGGCTGGAGAGCTCTGCTCTGCTCCTGGCTGGTCTGCTTTGCCCTGTGCTGGTCTGCTCCGCTCTTCTCTGGATTGCTCTGTTCTATGTGTCCCGCAGTTGTCTGACGTGTCCAATTGAGTGTGCTTAAAAGTAATTTGTTAAGTGGAGTAGATGCAAAGCAAATTCTTTGAAGGCCCGCAGAAGTGCTTTGGGGTGTTGTGCAGGCAAAGTGGCCTCATCCTCCCAGCCTGAAAGGTACTGAGGTTGTTAAAAATGCAAACTGGCTTCTGGCCCCCCATTCTCCTAAGAACAGAAAGTCAGCTTGGTATATCTTCCCCTGACCTCTTCAGGAAGGCGAGATGGGGAGATGGAATAAGAAGATGGTTCTGGAAAGTAGAGCTGTGAACAATGAGCAAGGGAGCCTGTCCTAAGAGCAGAATGGATGCCAAATCTGGAAACATTCTCTTCTCCCAATGTCAGGGCACCTGGCCACATTTTCTCAGTTGCATTTCCAAATTTTTAAGGTCCAGGGGGTTCTGTATGCCTCCCATTCTTGCCTTTTAGAATGAGATTGCTGTCCAATGCAATTTTTCTTTGTATGCTGGGTGGTAATTGTGAAGTACAAATAAACTTGTCTTTTTGCTTCATAAGTCTCTGAAACAAAATGTACAGCATCTGAAGAGCCTTCTCCAGACCTCATGTAGATCACAAGATGCTAGATTTGGAGGACAATATAATAGCTGGGAGAGATTTTGGGCACCGTGAGAGGGGGACAGTGCAATTTGTGTGTGAATGTGACTTTGAACCTCTCTCATCAAGAGATGGAGTTACTTTCACCATTGCTTGAAAGTGGCGAGGCCATGTAACTTTGTTTTGCAATTAGAGTACGGCATAAATAACTGTGAGCCAGTTCTTAGCCCAGCCTTCAAAAGGCCTGGCACACATCTACTTTCCCTCTCTCACCAGGAAAACATGCTGGGCCACTTGGTTGGATGGATATTACAAATACAAAACAATGATCTAGATCAGCCAATATCCATCTACAGCAAATATTAAAAAAAAATGATGTACAGTGAGTCTGTAAGTGAACCTAGATGAGATCTCGGCTGTCCAGCTGCTCTACAGTAGATCTATGAATATGGTATTTACTTATTGTTTTAAGGCTCTGAGTTGTGGAGTGATTTGATACACAATCTGCTAGTAATTGCCAGGGAATGCACTAAAAACAACCAGTACCAATTTCAAGTTACTGATAATTTATGAAGGAGTTGAAAATGAGAGCAATTCATTTTTAAAAGAGAGACATACTCTCCTCTGCTTAGAAATAGAAAATTACTGGGATTCCCATATTTGTTGTATAGATGCAGGTGGCACTGGATCCTTTTTTCAGTTCTGAATTCTGTCAAGTCACTTGGAAGTGAGAATATGACAGAGATAGACACCTCTGGGGAATTACCTTGGTAGCCAAGCAAGGAAGACACTGAGGTAGGAGACAGCTGCCACTGTGATGGAGGCTACGGGGACTTGCAACCAGATCCTGGGAACCTGACTGAAAGACCGGAGAACGTTGACAGTTGAAAGTAGTATTTTTAGTCTTTATATCTCTTAATAGAAAAGGATTAAGAGTTGTAATAGTTAAGTCCAGTTTCCCAAAGAAGCATGTTCATAGATTTTATATTTTCAAAAAGATTCTATGTTCAGAGAAAGTTTGGAAAACACTGGGTCAACAAAGTGAAACACATTTTTTAACTACATGACTTCCCAGACTCTTTACTATACCATTTGTACTGTGAATCCCCCAAAGCAACATACAGCGTACAATATTCTCCAAATTTATTTGACCATAGGACTCTTTTTTTTTCACAGAGTATTTTACAGGATTATATTTTCACCAAGTACACTTTGGGGGATACTGAGTTCATGGTTTTTAAAGTTTGTAAAGTTTGTAATTTTTTACTTTCTTTTTTAAGTTTTTAAATTATAAAGATAATTTTCTCACCAAAGTATATTTTAATGTTTATACTTATTTCATTAAAACAAAAAAAAAACCTAATAAAAAATCATGGCATTATATTTTTTATTTTGATGGGGTATAAGATTCTATATTATGATGCTATGTCTTCTGATACGTTAATTATAGGTCAAATATAAGAATAATTTTATTAACATTCACATGTAGAAAAAACATGTTCCAGACATTGTGTGAATTGCTTTATATATGTCATCACCAATCACTAGCCTGAAAAACTCTATGAGTTCATTATTATACTAGGTTTGAAAATGATGAAATTGCAGCTTATCATTTAACAGATATAAAACTAAGATTCATACAGTTCTATTTGATATCAATATCTACTCACTTAAAGACTGGGCACCACTAATCAGCAGGAACACTGTTGGATTTTAGAGAAATACTATTCTGCCTAGAAAGCCACACTTGGTGGTTATGCAACTGTCAAGGAGCAAATGCATTTCATTCTCTTTTTTATTGTTTAAAGTATTACCAATAGTAGTACATATGTCTCCTTTCCCCCCATTGACCTCCCCCCATTCTCCCCCTCCCCAGCACATGCCCTCTCCCCCTAGTGTCTGTGTCCTTTGGTTATGTTTATATGCATGCATACAAGTCCATTGGTTGATCTCTTACCCTGACTCCCACCCTCCACTGCATTCCCACTGAAGTTTGACAGTTTGATGTTTCTTTGTCTCTGTATATTTTTTTGTTCATCACTTTATGATGTTCTTTATATTTCACAAATGAGTGAGATCCTGTGATATTTATCTTTCTCTGACTTATTTTGCTTAGCATAATGCTCTCCAGTTCTATCCATGCTGTTGCAAATGGTAAGAATTCCTTCTTTTTTACTGCAGTGTAATAGTCCACTGTGTAGATGTACCACAGTTTTCTAATTCATTCATCTTCTGATGGGCACTTAAGCTGTTTCCAAATCTTAGCTATGGTAAATTGTGCTGCTATGAACATAGGGGTGTATATATCCTTTCTGACTGGTGTTTTTGTTTTCTTGAGATATATTACTAGAAGTGGTATGACTGGGTTAAGTGGCAGTTCTATTTTTAATTTTTTGAGGAAATGCCATATTGTTTTCCACAGTGACTGCACCAGTCTGCATTCCCACCAGCAGTGCAAGAGGGTTCCTTTTTCTCTGCACTTGTCATTTGTTGATTTGTTGATAATAGCCATTCTGACAGGAGTGAGATGGTACCACATTGTTGTTTTGTTTTGCATCTCTCAGATTATATATATATATTACATCTTTAGACACATAACACAAATGTCTTCTACTATCCCTAAATCTATATCATCTTTTCCATGGTTCATACCATTTACTTTCATGTTAAAAATAGAAAAGTAGCTTATATGGCCACCTTCTCTGCTCTACTAAGCCACTGCTTCTGTGTTTGCTATGTGCCTGTATGTGTATGTTTATGTGGTGGGATATTAATAAAAATTCTCAGGTTATTTTCGCTTCCCACTCAGTGTTCAGCACTGCCTGCTGGTTATGGGACGGGAGTTAGTATTTATATAAGCTGCACTATGCTATAACTTTCTATTTCTTTTCTTGGCTAACGGTTTCTAAAGTTTATGGCAGGAGGTTGAATGGTTGTATGGCTGTTAATATTGAATTATGGGTTCTTTTCCCTCTATTGCTTCTGTTGTTCTTATTCATTGTATAACAGTTAGAGAAGGGGAATTATTTACTTCAGTTTCACTTTTCCACCTTTACCTAAAAATATGGGTTTGCTTATGAAATAGCCATTATATTTTTAAATGATTTAAATCTTGACTTGAATGTAACAAAGCATAAGTTTTTAAAAACAGACTTATTCTTTTAAAGTCTCTACCTAAGCAGTCCTCTAAAGGAGCACGTGTTCCAAGGGAGGGCAAAAGAGAAAAGAATTCAATTTCTTTTTACCATATTGTGACATTAAAGTGTAAAGACCATATATTTAGTCAATCAATCAACCAATCAAGCATAATCAGGCTGCCAACTTTAAATCACATTTATAATAATCTATAAATAAGGTATGGTACTTATTCAAATGTATTTCCTATAATTTAATTTTTTATACAGGTAATGCATAATCCAAATGAAAGTTGTCAGAGGGGAGAATCTGTACCCACATCAATGAAATAGATGAGAATGAAGTCCAGGGTCTATTCTTTTGTGTTTCTTCTTAGACCTGCATCATTCAAGGGTTTTCTCTGCTTTGAAAGCTGAAATACCTTGGATTAGAATTCTCTGTCGTTGTTTTGGATGCCAATTCACTCAGCCACTGTCAGGAATACATTAAATTAGTCAGAGAGCTCTAAAAAAGAAATGAGAATAACAGGGAAGAAAGTGGAAATTAATGTTTGCAGGCTTTATATTTCAAATACCCACACAATACACATATTTTTAAGTATTCTGAAGATACCTTTTTGCATAGGCCTCATGTTTGAATGAATGAGTTTCTGGTTACATGCGATATTTAAAATAATTTTTGAGTATTGTGCCATTAAAAAAAGTTTTTGTGGTTGGAATGAGGATTTTTCAGTAATGCTTTCTGATTTTCTTTTTTTGTCATACATTATTATAAGCGACCCTATAGAATTCAATGCTTTAAAAAGGAAATAGATTCCTTCTCTCCATTAGCACTTTTATAATTAGATATACACACTTAACTTCTTTTTTTCCCCCTAGGAAAACATTTCACCTTCCTGGGGATAGAATTGGATTTGTCCTTTCAATTATGTAAGTATTGAGCAAATATTTATTATTAGTTGCACAGCATTGCTTTGGACATTTTGGAAAGAATTTATAATCTTGCTGAACAAGCAAAACTGTATTTATAAAGATATTTCGCTATATTGTAAGATTAAAATTTCAGAGGAAGAGGAGATCATTATGGAGCAGTGTGGGAAGTGATAAGGCTTGACTACAGGAACTTAAGGAATGACACATACTTTGTAATGGCCAAATGGCAGTGGCCATTCTAAATTGGCAGAAGGGAACAGTGTGATGTTGGGAAAGCAGTCAAAGGTATGACATAAAAAAGTGAGACATGTTGAGGGGCTTGATAAGGTTTGTTTTCACTGGAAAAGATGAGTCTTTCAGGTGAATGTGAGAAATGCTATTATTTTAAGTGTGCTCAATTGAGTTTGCAGTTAATTTCAAGCTGTAGAGTTTCACCTTAAATAATGGGAGGTGACAATAAATAACTTGTAAAAGGAAATTTAAAAGGTTGGAATTCTTTTCAAATAATTCAGATGGAGTTTTAAAAAGGTAAGTGAGGATTTAAGAAGTCCAGTTGGGATCATGGTTTAAAATGGTTTTCCTGATAAAAGAGAGGCTTTCATTAGGGATGGTAAGGTGGGGTAATTGTAAAGTTTAGAATCTGATGGATCTCACATGCATTGTTTTCTGATTGGGATCTTCTAATCATGGAGATAGAAACAATAGTGAATAATGGGAAGAAAGCTGACTTTTCCTTATCATTTGGAAAAGAAATATTCTTGATAGCAAAGATCATCTTAGGAATTATTAGTATTTAGGAGTTGCCTAAATATTATTATGGGATAGGTACTCACCTAAGTTCATTATCTAAATTAAAAACTTGGAGTGGTGTTATGGTGCTCTGATTTCAATCAAACATGGATACTTTCTCTCAGTTTTAAAAAGAGATAATCTACTGTTCATTTTTTGTTTAATTGAGTATTAAATTGTCTCCACACCATTTATTATATAATTCACCCATTGTCTTTGATTTCAAATATTGTTCCTAATATATACTAATCAATGTTCTATACCAAGGTTAGTTTGTGAACTTTTCATCTCATTCCTATAATTTATCTTTTTTTCCTGTTTGTATATTCATTTACTATTTTAAATTGTAATTTCTAAGTCATAAATAGAACATCTTTTGCCTTTTTGAGATATACTGTCTCTAGTCAGTTTACAAAACTCTCTTAGTAATTATGACAATTTCTAGTTGATTTTCTTGAGTTTTCAAGATAGCTAATCATATCTTTAAATAACAGTAAAGTAATCTCCTTTGCAAAATGTGAAGTTTATTTATTTTTGTCACACTAATTTGGCTAGAAATTTTAAAACTAGATTGAATACTAGTAAAAGTATGAGTATACATTCTTTTTATGAGAGTGTTTTATTTCAAAATTAAGCATGTTTTCTGTTGGCTTTTGATTTGAGATATGCTTAGTAGCGTGTATACTTTTAATAAACTCAGATGTTAAAATGTTTTTTTTTTAATTTAAAAAGGATATTTACTTTCATTATATGACATTTGCCAATTAACAAAATGATTATGTTTTTCTTTTCTTGCCAACTGAGATGGTTAATAATAGTAAGTACATTATATTACAGACAACCTTGAAGTAAAGTATACTTAGCCATGATGTTTTATTATTTTAATGTATTAGTTGGATAGAGTGGCCAGGAGTTTCCTGTCATTGAGTTTTTGTCAGACAAGGTTATCAATATTCACACCAGGAAAATGAATTGCAAAGTTTACTTTCTTGTGTGTTTTGAAATCTGAAATATTGTTCTTTTCAGATTTTGAAAGAAGTCATTGATAAATTTTTTGTGTCTAGAAACATTTTTGGGGCAAATTCATTGGTCAAAAATTTCTTAGCAAGTTTTAGATTTTCATCTTGTTAAGTTACTAATGGTTATTTATATTTTTTCATAAAATAGCCATTTCATGTTAATTTTTAAATATATTAGTGTGGTATGTTCTCATTTCTGTCTGCAGACAGAAACTTTAGTTTACTGTAGTTTCTTTTTGTGCTTATATTGCCTTTTTATTAGATTTTCCAAGGAGTATTTTATTTCATTGGTCTCTTCTATAATTATATTTTTAATTGTTTTTAATTCATTAATTTTGCTTTAATTCAGCTATTATTGGAATTAGTTTGTTGTTCTCATTCTAATTTCTTAAGTTAAAAGTTTAGTTTAATTATTATTTCCTTTCTAGTCTAATAACTACAAGGTTAATAGGTATAATTATTAACTTAAGTATGGCTTTGTCTGTATTACATAGTTTTAATATATAGTTTTTCATTTTTAAAGAGCCTATAATTACATCTTTGATTTCCTTTTTAAAATTTACTTAGTACTTTTGAAGTGTCAAATAATTTCATCTTTAAATTCTATAATTTATTTACTTTTGATACTATCGAATTGTGAGCAGAGGATTTATTTTATATAATTAGAAGTTTCCATTTTGGAAAAAAAAAAACACATTCATTGATGTGGATCTTCTCTAACAAACAAGTAGATGAGAAAAGTACCAGTGGTTCCAAAACTTTATTGAACTTTGGAATCACCTGGAGTTGAGTCTTAATTTTTAACAAGTCTCCTGGCATTGCTGATGACCCCAGTGTGGGAACAGCCCTCTGAGAATCAAAAGTATAATGAACTTTAATTTAACCAGAGGATATTGTACTTAATAAAGCTGAAAATTCTCATTATTAGAATCTTAGAGAATGTTATTTGCTTAAACAAATTTTAGTAAAATTTATTTGATAAAAAGTTAAAGAACAGTCTGGATGTAATGAATAGACACTAAACTTGGAATAACAAGCTGCAGAAACTACCTACAGGTGGGAACCTTTCAAGGTATAGACTAAGGGGGTCATGGGAGAGTAAGAAGACTATGAAAGAAATAGAAAAAGAACACATCAGAATGTTGTGTCATTGGACAGTGTTGAGGTCACTGGTAAAGGGAATATTGATACTGAGTTGAGGGAAAGCGCCAAATTTAAGGAAGCACATGTTGGTCTCAGCTCTCTCTGTTGGCCTTGGGTTAACAACATAAAGGCAGCGACTGCTTTTGAGGTTATTGCAGGTATGAAAGACGAATTTCTCTTGCTGTTGGTACTACAAAAGTATTCTGCAAATTTCAATTCTGGTAACATTGAAATCCAAAGACTAACTTTCTAGCATGTAATCTTCAAACTCTTCAAGTCATGACCAATTACCTTTATCAAAGAGAATACAGACTGGGAGGATGTGGGGTTGTGATTGTATCTACCCATCAATAAAGAATAACAGAGCTGGTCAGAATACAGATGGTGAATGGCTTATTAGGGTGACCATGGCCTGTTAATCAAAGGCCCATCACTAGTTAATCTCAGGGGAACCAAACAGAAGGCAATTAGGGCACATGGGTATAGTCAGTGGCAGGAAGGAGGGAGTTAGCTTCACAAAAATTAGGAAACCTTTGGGAGAGCCTCATCCATGAACATGTCTCACTGACAAAATGCTAGTATAGCATCTGGCAGGGAGAGAGCAATGCCTGCTGTTTCAGGATAGGATAAAAATACTAGTCTTTGTAACCAGAACTAAGAGAAAAGCCTTAATACCCAAATGCACCAAAAGGTTTGCTTTAGGATATCGGAAGAAACAAAACAGTATAAGATAGCTTACATGTGTTAACTGCCTTGAACACACACTTAACCCTTTCCACAAATGACCAAAGGGAGGGGCAGTAGTTAAGAGAGAAAAGCTGTTTTCTAAATCCTGCTTAGTAAACCATTCCTTCAAACATACTAAAAAGGAAAGCGACGTAGATGGTGAAAAAAACACAAAGATTGTTATCAAAGAACTTGCCTGCCATGTGTTTTCTGTATGTGGATTAGATTCCTTCCAGCATACTACCATTTGTGCTGACATTATCCTTAGACATTTTTCACTTCTGAAAGTTTACATGTGGTAAGAAAAACTGAGTCAATGTCTTATGCATATATAAATCACTTCCTTCTATCTCTTAGAGGCAATTTTGGTCTGAAGGCCTCAATTGGGAAAAATAAATGAAATTAAAGTAAAAAGGGAAAGTAGAAAAGTTAGAAAACATAGCCCAAATGACAGTAAATTTTAATGGTCTGATCGCACACACAAAAATTGTCCTTCAAACTGAAGTGTGTATTAAATAGTAACGGATAGATATACTTCCCTGTGAGATCTGATTTGTCTAGCAAATCCTTACTGACATATACTCTCATTTACCACTATATAGCCTTTTGAAAATGCCACTCCAGAAGAGCATAAAAAAGGTTATTTAGATTAAGTATAGTTACAAGATAAGCAGTATACTGAGTTCATTGGACTTCATGCACACTCATTTAATTTCCGTCGCTCCATTACTCTGAACCAAACTGTCCCTGAAAGAACAAGAGCAAGGAAAAGGGCATTAAACACCACAAATCACAAAGTAGAGAATATTCTTCTTAAAATCAAAATGGTCTCCATGTGTTACCATTTAATACCATGGAAATACTTCCTTGACTTTTATAGCATGCAAAGAAATTGCACCACTCTATTAAAGAATGCAATAAAAAAAAAAAAAGACTTTGAGGTGGGTTAACAATTTCCAGGTCTTTATCATTCTAGATGGGCTTGGAACTTCAAAACACTGTAAAATATTATAAATGGTATCCATTTGCATCTGTGTGCAGCTTATGGCATAATGAATGCATGACAGTTTATTGAATACAGGAAGAAATACGATGAGACCTTCGGTGATATGTTTTAAAACAAGGCCCAAAGCCAGGCATTAAAGAAAGACAGTGCCAAAGCTGTTTATCTTCTCCTTTTTTTCTCTTAACCTTAGTATCATTAAGTGCTAGTATGAAGCTTTTTGGACTTCACTTGGAGTTCAAGTAATTAATATAACTGGAGAAAATAATTTTAGAGGGTTAAGGTATAGTGATAAAATATAAACAAGAAAGCCTGAAGTTTAGAGGACAAAAAAAAAAAAAAAATGACAGTGCCAACACAAAAGTTATACTGGGTGATTTAAGTAATTGTTCAGACCTTTCATAGGTTCAGTTTGCATTTGACAGTGGCTGAACTTTATTAGCCTTTAATGGCCTTCATTAAATTATATTTGGTATCTCAGAAGCTATGCATTGAATGGGGTTATGAGGACATTCTCCTTTACCAACATATATATTCTTCAGCTAAGGAGGTCTGACCTCAGCATCTTGTTTCAGGGAATAGTGTGTTTTCTGTCTCATTTAGACAGTGGAAAAAATGCCAATTTTTATAGATTTTTCTCTCCATGGGCTCCTCCATTTAAACAGTCTCCAGTGTAAAACAACAACAAAACAACAAAACAAAACACACACAAGAATCTCTCCATTGACTCCTCATTTTCTTGCAGTTACTGCCCTAGTGGCTGTTATTCCTTATATCATCCTCCTTACATGTAGGAAGGCCTTAATTATCTGCACCTTGTTACCTCTAATCCTCTTTCCAACCAACTATAATCTGCCTTGTACACTGACTCCCCCTGCTCAGCTCACACCCAAGTCACTAAGCACCTTCCATGTAGAAAAGTCACATATAAATGTTCAGTCATTTTCTAATGTGACTTCCTTTTACCAGGTGCTATTAGATCATAATATTTTGTAAAGAAAAAAAATCTTCCTTTTTTCATTATTTTTACACATTTCTCAGAAATGTGTAGGCTCCTCTGGGTTCTTTCTGAGTCTGAGACTTCTCTCTATAAATGATTCCCTCTCTGTTTCAGTGATGACCCCAAACTATGTCCCTATAGCCAGACTATAAACTCCTGAGATCAAGGTCCTTGGCTGAATTTACACAATAGCACACAGTTACTGGCACATAGTAGGCTGTCAATGAAAAACCTATTTCCTGTTCAGTTGACACATCTTCCTTCTTTTCCCTAAGCCCATAGACCAAATTGCCTACAGGTCATTTTTAATTGGAGGTTTCTCTGTTACCTGGAACTCAGAATTTCCTAAACTCAATGTATCATCTCAAACTACTCCCACCCCCTCCCCCGACCCCCTTCTTCTTTCAGGGCTTGGGAAGCAGAACGTGCCTTTTCAGTGAGCTTTCTCATTGACATCATGGTGGCCCCAGCCATCTGGTTGTCCCTGTGAGGACTCTGGTAGTCCTTCTTAACTCCTTTCTCTCCCTCATTTACTTCCCAATGAGCTACAATGTCCCATCTTTCTAGTCATTTTTTGCTTCCCATCCTCACCACCACCATGCATCAAGGATCAATTTTTTTCCCCCTTTTTTTTTTTTTTTTTTGGCTTGGACTCCTTCAATATTTAGTTTGAAACATAAACACACCATTTCCATCTGTTGGGTTATTACTTATTATTTTAGTTATAGTTCACTGGGATCGGAAAGCCAACCCTGATCCATGCTCCCCCATTCCCACCTCCTCTGTGCTATATTCTCCTGATCTTCAGTTCTATAGTATGACGTGCCATTCTCTTAAGGCAGAATTGCTACTAAGGCAATATAATAAACAAAGGTATTGCAATTTCTTCTTCCTCTCTTTTTGTTTGTTTGTTTTTGGTTAATCTTCACTCAAGGGTATTTTTCCATTGATATTTAGGGAAGAGAGAGGGAAAGACAGAAACATCTACGTGAAAGAAACACATTGATTGGTTGCCTCTGGCATTAGCCCTGACCAGGGCCCAGGCCAGAGAGGAGCCTGCAACCGAGGTGCATGCCCTTGACCATAATCGAACCCGGGTCCCTTTGGTCCGTAGGCTGATGCTCCCAGCCGTGGGCAAACTACGGCCCGCGGGCTGGATCCGGCCCGTTTGAAATGAATAAAACTAAAAAAAAAAAAAAAAAAAAAAAAAAGACTGTACCCTTTTATGTAATGATGTTTACTTTGAATTTATATTAGTTCACACAAACACTCCATCCATGCTTTTGTTCCGGCCCTCCGGTCCAGTTTAAGAACCCATTGTGGCCCTCGAGTCAAAAAATTTGCCCACCCCTGCTCTATACACTGAGCCAAAACAGCTAGAGCTGCAGTCTCTTCTTGATTGTTTTTCCCATACACCAT
The DNA here is from genome assembly GCF_014108235.1 of Myotis myotis. Classification (NCBI taxonomy): domain Eukaryota; kingdom Metazoa; phylum Chordata; class Mammalia; order Chiroptera; family Vespertilionidae; genus Myotis; species Myotis myotis. The sequence goes on along the minus strand of NW_023416357.1, from coordinate 24,084,726 downwards.
ACACTCAATGAATAAAAAAATCAAGTGTGTGTCTTGCTTACTGTGTCTGATACAAAAGTATTAAACTGTGTATGCCCAGTAAAGATTTAGAGTACTATAAAATATTGAATGGTTTAGCAGTATTGGTAATCCCTGGGACCATATAGTATAGCCTATGGGAAATTTCAGCAAGATTTTGATTCCCTTTTATAAATAGGCTAAGTTTTTCATAAAAGGAGGGATCTTAGGTTGTTGACTAAAGAGGCATGGGGCTTGATATATGCATTAACATTAACCCTCTCCATAGTTTTCTTGTCAAAATAATTTCTAAATTACCCCTGAGCAGTGGCCTTTCTAGGGGAAACTATTGTTGTCTTAAAGGGTCTGTATATTTATTGGGATTTATCATTCAAACATTCATCACTTTGCCCAATTGTTTTATTTTCATTTATATTTCTGACTACAACACTTCTTTCTTTTGGTAATAAATAATTTTGTTTGTTAGTTCTCCCTTATTCTAATTCTATGGAATTCTTCCTTCTACTTGTGTTTTGGTGTTTGATGAAGGAAAACACAATTCCCTTAAGAAGTAACACAAAATTTATATAGTGTTTAATATAGTCCCTCTTCACTTTTCAGTTAGAAGATGAATTTATAGAGGATACATAACAGTGGCAGAGTCTGGCTTGCACCAAGTTCTAATTACCATAATCTTAACTCAAAAAAATATTGTAGGCCCGACATTATCTCCACTTTTAACTATCAGGACATATCTCAGTTTTAATCATGAATTCTTCTTGTAAAATTTTGTAAGGAAGAGAGGAATCTATTTTCTATCCATCACTTTAACTAATTAAAATAGTTGATTCTCATATATTTGTATAGATGGAAATGTATGTGCATGTGTAATGGTGAATACATATCCTTAGTACACATGTTTAACATTTAAAAATGCATATCAAAAAGTTCATCTACTGTATAAGGAATAAAAAGTGTGACACTGGCCATTATAAGGTATTAAAAAATTCATGGCAACTTTTTAAAAAAGGAGGAATGTTATTAACCTTGGTGTCTTGACCAAATTACAAATCGGGTAATTACATTTGTCTTCCCTAATCTCCTTTTCAACTTTCAATTGGGTAGTGTATTCTTAATGGATTTCATTACCAAGCTTCCCTTAGGATTTAAAATAGGACTTATCTTCCAAGACTGAGTTCACTCCAAATTTATGTTCTCTAACTTCAATTGAGCTGTCACTGAAACTCTTCAGTTGTGTGTGTATGTCTTTAATTCATTTTTCTTTTGTGTGTGTGTGTATTGCTTTTATCATTTTGGCTCTTTCAGACCATTTCCACTCTCCCCAAGACAGACACACATTTCAGCTTAGCAATTACTTTTGAATGCCAGGTATGCAACCACTCTCCTATGCTTTGAAATACCAAGATTAATTAGGTATTGTTTGCTATTCTCCATGAGCTTCCATGGCCATTGCTCTTTTACTCTTAGAAAGAGGAACTCACCTCCTACTTTACTGCAAATAGTCATCACCCAGAATGCACTTCGGCAGTCTGTCTCTTCCTTGAGAAAACTTCTACCTCTGATCACACCCTTGACTTAAAACTCTACCATATCATTCTGCGATTTCTTGCCTCTACTTATGCTCTTGATTCCTCTCTTCCTTATTGCCTTACTTCTCTCACTCTTAAATCAATCACTTTCAGTAACTACATTCCACAAACATGTAAAACATGTTTTTTTATTAAGCAGAAAAAAATTCTTTTTTTTCTTTTTTTTTTAAATCAACATGTCCTTACTTCCCATTTTTTCATCAATTCAACAGAATATCTTTTACTCTTCTTCCATTTTGTTAAAGCTATTCTTCAGATAAATCAGCAAATTTCCAATTGCAAAGTCAATACTCTTTTATTAACACTTAAAATTTGTATTTCTCTCTTGGCTTTACCATTGGTGAATGCCCCTTGTTTATAAACTGTGTACCTTCACCTTCCCATAAATTTTGTCTATCCAATAATTTCATTTGTTCAGAAAAACAAAACCAGGTATATTTTCAACATTTTACTGATAAAAAAACAAAACAAACTAAGGCTAAATATGAAATATATTTTTAACAGCACCTCTTATATATTTGCTTTTGTGTTTCCTTACTTAATTCAATTTATTCAGCAATGTCAGACTTAGATATTAGTATTAGTGGTTAGTTGCAGTATTTCAGACAAAAGATCAATGAGTAAGCTATCCAATGTTTCATAGCCAGATTTTATATATAGTTGGTCCAGGATACAAATTCAGGTGGTTCCAAATCCAAAATTTATGTTCAGTCCTTTACAGCACCTTGCTTCAAAATGGATTGCTCTGTATATATATCTTCACTTATGAAATCCCTCTGGAATAACCTTTTCTCTGAACATGCATTAATCATACTTATATGAGGATCCTGCTATTATTATATACTAGAGGCCCAGTACATGAAATTCATGCACGGGTAGGGTCCCTAGGCCTGGCAGGCAATCAGGGCCGATCAGGGCCTTCCGGCTGCCAGCCAGGGCCTCCTTTTCCTGGCTGCTGGCTGCTGGCTGGGGCCTCCCTTCCCCAGCTGCCAGCCCCTGCCTTCCTCATTCTGCGCTGCCCCCTGGTGGTCAGCGCACATCATAGCGAGCGATTGGTCTCCTGATCGATCTCCTATGGGGACAATTTGCAATATATATGCAAATTGTAAATAGTGGAATCTAAAAACTCATTTTTCTATGATATTATTGACTTTCTATTTCTCTCAAGAAGGGCTTGCATTTTTAATTTTTAAGTTCTTTCCCCTATAACTACTTCATTTAGGAACTCATGTGATCACTTATCACTGATATACAGGTCTGGAAAAGGAATTGGGGAATAGGAAACTAAGAATTTTGTAATAATTAACTTAGTGGTTTAAAGGCAAACATCTATAATAGTATATTGTGTCAAATAGATGGGCATGTCAAATTGGTAAAATCCAATGATGCTTACCAATATCTTACACATCAATAGATTCTGAGGCAATATATTATTGTGTGAGTGGTTTAAATTAATATTTCTTATATACTTTGCACAAAGCAGCAGGGTGCTTTGGACTGAATTGCTTTCACGCTAATTACATGTTTAAAGCCCTAACCCCCAATGTGACTGTACCTGGAGATAGTCTTTAGGAGGTAATTAAGAGTAATTAAAGGTAAATTACATCATAAAGTAGGGCCCTAATTTGATAAGACTGTGACCTTATAAGAAGAGGAAGATCTCTCTTTTTCTGCCAACACCACTGTCATACTAGGACACACCAGAAACTGACCAGGCTGGCATCCTGATGTTGGATGTCCAGCACTCAGAACTGTGAGAAAATACATTTCTATTGTTTAAGCCACCCTTTATGAAATTTTGTTATGTTAGCCTGAGCTGACTAACACAAGTACAAATGGGTACATTTCAAAAGCATTTTACAAAGTCAGAGATAGCGAAGTGTTAAAGGGCAAAAGTTAGGAATGCAGAGAAAAACATCAATAACATTTAATCTTGTGCATCAGTAACTTGGTGTCTTTCTGCCTGAGACGGTGCCTTAAAGAAGGTTTAAAAAACATGTAATTTCAGTTCTAGAAGCACAGAAGAAAGAGAGTATGACAGGAAAGTTATTGGAAGATACAGTGTAAAAAATCTGGGAATGATGAAATCATGAAACTAATTCAAGAAACCCAGCAAAACTTAAGCAAAATAAACAATACAAAACATACCCACCGGTATGTACAAATAATGAAAGAACAGAAGGCCCAACAAAAAGAGAGCTTAAGAGCAGCCAGAGTGAAGCAGATTGGCTCCAATGGTGCAATGGTTAGACGACAGCTGTCTCCACATATGTGATAGTGGAAGCCAGAAGATGCTGACATATCTTCAATGTGCTAAAAGGAAATATTTCTCAAGCCAGTAATCTATGAGCAGTGAAAATTTCTTTCAAGAGCAAGAGTTTGCCATCAGCACACTGACTACAAAATAAATTTAAAGTATATCTTTCAGACAGAAGGAACGTGGTCTCAGAAGAAATAGTTGATATTCAGGAAATAATAACAAGCACATACAATGATAAGTATATGAGTATATTTTAAAACAACAACTGACTTGGGAAACAATAATAATGTCTGGTGGTCTACTATTATCCACATTTTACAACTTGGAAAGGTAGTGACAAAGAGCTTGAGTGCTTTTTTCAATATCAAATATCTATTAAGTGGCAGACCTAAATTTTGAACCTGACAATACTGATTGCCAAATTCTGTGATTAAATCCTTATTCAACTACTTTTCTGAATGAAAGCATAAAGGATGAATGAAAGTATAGAATTACTCCCACAGAAGTATTACGTTAAAAGATAGACCTGAAAAAAAGAAAACAAGAGAGAAAGAGTTAAAAAGTCAGGATTCAATCTTTGTAGACCCACCACCAAACTGCCTAATGGTGTAAACATGTGTAAGTCCCTTGATGTACCTCACCATAGCTTCGTTGTTTGGAACAAGGGAATAATAGCTATCCCCTCTGTTGATGTTGTATAAGGACAAACTGCAGAATGGCTTGAAGAATAGAATGAGAGTCAGGACTAGCCTGATTCCTCTTATATTTCACTCATTATTGTATTGAAGTGCGCACTTCAAAAAAGGAAAGAGCCCTGTAGGGAGACGGTGGTGCAGTGGATACAGCAATAACAATAGGCAAAGCAACAGGTAAGTAGTTCCCTTTCCCAATCTTGATTTTCAAGAATCTTCTGGGATGGATGCGGATGATTTTGAATAGAGTTACTCACCTTTTGTGGGTCATGATTTACTCCATCCCCCAATATTGTAACACTCTGATTATTCTAAGGGGCTATCATAATTATAGAATCATTGTCATTGAAGTGGGTGTCATGGCTGTCACCAACTGTGACAAACCTCAACATTTAATTTTCCTCTCCTCTGCCTTCTCACATTTTCCTTATCTTCAGAAGCAGTTGTTCTTATTTTTCCATCTCTCCAAGCATGTTTGTTGGTTGGGACTTATTTCTCCTGAAATCTTCACAGAGGAGACTAAGGTGATCGTGTGTTCGATTATTCAGCGCATGTTGAACTCTGACCATGAGCTGTTACAGGTGACACATGGGGGAACAGGAGATCTGAGATCTCCACCCTCACAGACCTTGTATTCTAGCAGAGCCGGCAGACAGTCAACAAAATAAATAATGATTAGCAATGTTAACAGAAACCTATTAGTAATAGCAGATGATAAATGGAGCAAAAAAATGTAAACGGTAAGGAGGGTCAGGAATGCTGGGGTTGGGTTAGGCCTCCAGGGCAAAGTTAAAATGATTTATTTTATTTTAATTATTAAATCAATTTTGAAAAAAATAGGTAGTGCTTAGGAATTATATATTACCCGTAAATCAAAGATTAATTTCTTTCTGACTCATCTAAAATTTTTAAACTGTAGCAAACTCAAAATGAACTCAAATATCCTTAATACGATTTCATTCCTATTTTCTGAGGAGAGATAAGCGTTAACAGTTTTCTGTGGGAAATTTCCCACTCATAGAGACTTGCTTCTCTATTTTACCCATTGCTACAAGGCTAGATAATCACAAATAGAACTTGAAGAAAATTTGAGTATGGCATCAAAGGAAATGATGTGGGTGCAAATGTGCTTCAAGAAAAAGCTATAAATAATTTTAAAATAGAAATGCTTACTTTAATATATAAAAGGATCACCAGATACATATATCATATATATATATATATATATATATCACCATATATATATAATCTTAAATATTCATTCAGATGGTTTTGAAATATATATATATATATATTTCATATTAGTATATGGATATACAGATATACATATTATCTTATGATTGCCTTAAACCAGGTGGCTTAAAACAAAAAGGTAGCTGGTTTGCCTCAGTGGATAGAGCATCATACTGTGAACTGAAGGGTCTCAGATTTGATTCCAGTCAAGGGCACATGCCCAGCTTGTGGGCTCGATCCTCAGTAAGGGGCATGCAGGAGGCAGACAATCAGTGATTCCCTCTCATCATTGATGTTTATAACTCTCCCTTCTTCTCTTAAATCAATAAAAAATATATTAAACAACAACAACAACAACAAGGTGTCTTCTCTCACAATTCTGGAGGCCATAACCCCAAATCAAGGTGTCAGTGGTGCCACACTTCCTCCAGAGGTTCCATGGGGGAATTCTTTCTTGCCTCTTCAGCTTCTCATGCTTCAGCTTCAGCTTCAGCTTCTCAAGACATATGTAGACATGTCTTGGCTTCCTTGGCTTGTGACCGCATCACTCTACTGTCTCTGCCTCTGTCTTCCCGCCACCCTTCCTCTGTGTGCCTGTTTCTTCCCCTCTTGTGTCTGTGTGTTTCCTAAAGGACACGTGCCACGGTGTTTAAGGCTTACCTGGATAATATAGAAAGATCCTCTCAAGATTCAAATTACATCTGAAAAACCCCTTTTTCCAAAATACCTAACATTAATCAATTTTGGGATTAGCACCTGAGCATATCTTTGGGGCTGGGGGGAGAGGCTGCCATTCAACCCCCTATAGGGGATTTGATTTTTATATCAAAAGACTTATAGCTTAAAAGCTTTGCCATTGATCATAGTTATGCCCCAGGAATATCCTGTCTAATAAAGAGGGAATATGCAAATTGACTGTCACACCATCACAAAGATGGTGGCATTCACAGCCACAAGATGGCGGCGCCCAGCCCCGTCAACCCTGCCGGAGTCCCCCAGTCCTTTCAGCCCAGCCAGGGGTGGGGGTGGTAGGTGCGCAGTGCGCTGGACCCGCCCTCAGCCCTCCAGCTGCTCAGGGTCGGCCTGAGGCACAGGCAAGCCTCGGATGGTGGCTGTCCAGCCACCCAGGGCTGCCCAAGGCTCAGGAAGTGAGGGCCAGCTGAGGCTTGCGCTGCTGGGAGTGGCAGCAGCAGAGGTGTGATGGGGGCGTCACCTTCCCCTGACTTCTGGGTTGCCTCCTGTCCCTGAGGGCTCCAGGACTGTGAGAGGGGGCAGGCTGGGCTGAGGACGCCCCCCTCCAGTGCATGAGTTTTCATGCACCTGGCCTCTAGTATGCAATAAAAATATTTTAGAAAGTAAAACACAGAATAACAATGCATTTTTATAAACTGCAACATGTATCATCTGAAGATAATTACTAAATTTTAAGAATATATTTTTGGGGAATAAGTGGTTAATTTTGGTAAAAACAGAACTATCTTATGTAATCGACTTGATGTTTTTCACTTCTGCCATGAATCCCATTAGTTACTTAGACAACCCTGTGTTTCTGCATAAAATTAAATGTTAAAAATATATCAGCAGGAAGTAAAAGGTCAGAGTGATACCTCTTTTCTTTTTGTCACAAAGGACAAAAGCAAAAGTACTGGAAAAATTAAAGCATTAATATAAGAACATATGAATAAAAGAGAAATAATTTTAATAAAATTTAAAAAGAAAGACTTAAGCAAAGCAGTAGAAATAAAATAGAAAAATGCCCTTGAAAAGACACAAGGCACAAATGAACTAGGTATTTGAAAACTTGATGAGCATATACTAGTAGTCTGTATCTCAGATTTTCTGGAACATTCTACTTTTCTCTTGACATTCATATTTCTGGCCTAGCTGCCTCAGAGAATGCTGGGTGTTGGAAAACTCTTTTGCCACTCTGGACATTACTGACTTCACACCTCAAGGACAGTGATCTATTATGTGCCAATAGTTAGTGAAAATGGCCTTTAGAGAGAATCCAGAAGACCCTCTGACAACATTTACTTACCGGCTGCTGGCTGCTCTGAGCCGATCATTTCCCTCACTCTTAAGCTTGCCTTTCAGTGCTGCACTGAGGCCCATTTTCCTCTCCCAGGAAGTGTAATGCCTCTGATTCAGCCTCCCTTTCTCTGAGAGTGACCAGTGCAGATTTATGTTTCCCCTCTTCTGTCCCCTGTGTGAGGTTGCAGAACTTTTCTGTTTCAACTACCAAACTGTGCTCAGTCTTTTGTTCTCTCTGTTCTTGAGCAATAAATAAATGATGTTCTCCCTTGATTCAATAACAAATTAAAAACAGAAAGGCAAAAGCAAATTTGCTCCTTTAAAAGTCATCATTTATCCATATTCGAAAGAGAAGGAAGGCTTTCTGGCAGGAAATAGGTGATCCCGAGGGGATATTGGGCATGTCTAATGCAATCAGTGTTATTTGATCAATTGGCTTCTGTTTAATTGAGAGGAGAAGCTTTCCTGTCAGTCTCATTCTGTTTTTATGATGGCTCAAAAATACTTTCATAAAAATCAACCTTTTAAAATTATATTGCCAAAGCAATAGCCTCCGAAACCATTGTCTGTATTCAATAAAGGTTTAAAAGACAAATGAAAAGATCATTATCCAGTGTTCATCCTCACCTGAAATCATTGCTGGTGGTAAAATTGGTCAATGTGACAGGAATGAGTTCTAATGGAGACTGACATTAACTCCTCTGAGGCCACTGCATGGGAAGTAAGCAAGCCAACTGCATATGCATTTTAAGTTTGATTTTTCCAACTTCTGTGTTACATATGAATGTCACTCTTTCATTTGTCAGTGAATGCTGGGTTGGAATTTGGTAATAGGGGAACACAAAATATTAAGTAATCTCTCAGTGGCCAGAGAAAGCTAGTGTAACTTGAAATTGTATTTCTAGGAGAAATGTTTTCTGGCGGTTTGGGATAAAATGTGTAAGAAGATTCTATGGCCTTTGGAAGAAAAACCCAATCCAGATTCAAGAGGGTGTTGTATTGGGCTTGAAGTTTTTGCAAATCTACCTTAAATATTTAGGTATTTTGTTGGGTAATCAGAGTATTACAGCTTTAATCTCTACTGTGATTTAGAAAGGAAGAGAGAAGTAGTGATCTGTTTACAGTGCTTATTAACTAAATGCATTCATTTGCATAATACCTCTTTAGGGATGGACTACATTATTTCGAGATTTCTATATGTGGAACTTCAGGGATATTTTAGGCTTCAGCGACACTAAGGTCTTAACTTAAATTCTATTAGATTAGCACAACAACATTTCCTGATTAAAAATCCCCATTAGTGGTGAGATAACTTCTGAGAAGCGCTTTTCACCTTATGGTGCCAGCAACAGGGAAGAATAAATATTCTTGTTTGAAAGTGAATTCCTTATAGGAAGGCATGAGGTTGCTTTTAAATATATGAAAAGAACACTATTTTATGCTGGAAGAATTTAAATATTCTGGAGGAAAGAAAAAAACAACAACACAAAACCCCATGCTTTTGAAAATACTTTAATTCTAAATTTTTAATATAAGGGCAGTAATTAAAAAATGTGATTCCCTGGCAGATTTCAATTTTGACATGTTCTTAAAGAAATGAAAAATGTTGACTTGCTCTTGTTGCAAAGTGCTAGTTTTACCTTTAATTGCATAAGTATTTCCATATTAAAAAAAAAAAAACACAAACCACCCCTTCCACAATTAGGCATGATCATGTGATTTTTATTGCTCTTCCTTATAGAAGAGTTTTCTCCAACCATCAATTGCAGCCGTACGGTGTGACTTGGTTTACCCAATGAGGTGTGAGTAGCAATGATATATTCCCTTTGCAAGAAAATAATTTAAGGGCCACTGGTAGTTGTGCATCTCTCTTTCCTTCAGTTTTGGAAATGGCAATGTCCTAGCCTGCATATTCCTTCAGTCTGGATCTGGAGCAGATCCCTACAGTGTGAAAGATGATAATCTTTGTTTATTTACATAAGAGACTTTGGAAGGTTGGAAACCATTAACATTTTGTGGTGTTTGTATGTGGTATTGTCATTGTTATCATTGATATCACTGTAACCATATACCTAGTGGGAACAAAACTAAAAATTCACCTCATAAATGATAATGTCCCCTGTGTCTGTTACTTTGAACGCAACCACTGTACGTCTGGTACTATCTCTCAATCTACTTTGTTATTATACATTAGCCAAAGAGCATAACATATTTTAAATACCTGCCTTAGGGATTGTTTATACTTATTGAAGGATGGAGTGGCCTCCCATGTCTTTTTTTAAAAATATATATATTTTTATTGATTTTTTACAGAGAGGAAGGGAGAGAGATAGAGAGTTAGAAACATCGATGAGAGAGAAACATTGATCAGCTGCCTCCTGCACACCCCCCATTGGGGATCAAGCCTGCAACCCAGGTATGTGCCCTTGGCCGAAATCAAACCTGGGACCCTTCAGTCCACAGGCTGACGCTCTATCCACTGAGCCAAACCAGTTAGGGCAAGGCCTCCCATGTCTTACTGACTGCTTTGAACTTTCAATTATTTGTAATATATGTAAATGTATTTGGTGTATTTGGTTAAGGTTTTGGGTCTTATTTATAAGATACACTATATTAAAGACATGTTCATAGCATCTAAATTATGTCACTCCACAGTGAAATAAAAATAAAGTCTTCTCTGAGGAAGAATTATGATCAGTTATATTAGAAAGAATAAGAAATGAGAATTGAAAGAGAATGTAAAATCAAAGTAAACAAGATAGAAATGGGGAGGCCATATAAAAAAGAAAGATAAGGAGATTACTTTAGCCATAAATGTCAGGAACTTAGAGTTTTCTAGTGACATAATTTTAAAACAAAGGCCAAATGCTAAAAAAATGCATAATTTCTGAGAACATATTGGGAAGAAATTCAAATTAAAGGAATCTGTGTGAATATGGAATCAAATGAGAAAATGAAAGGAAAGTAAGAAATCACATCTCCTTCTCCCCCATTTAGGTCTATTCTTTTCAAGGCATGATCCTTGGAAGAGTTTGAAGGTGGTGTGAAATCCTTAATTAAGTAATACATTCTGAAATATTCAAGTTATGCTTTCCAATGTTACACAGTTCAACGTGGGTCCTAGAGAGGAATTGGTAGTCATTCTGTACCTTGGATAAGAGAAAATTTCAGGAGACAACAGAGATATTCCTGAATAAGTTAAATTGAGCACACTCATATTGTGCCTTCATCTTCTATTTTTTATTGTGTGTTTTTTTGTTGTTGTTGGGGGGGAGGCGGCTTGAAAACACAGTCCATTGTCTTGTCAATGTGAGGGAGTAAAAAACATATTACAGTTCTTTCACCCATGATTCTGTCTGCGACAATCTGCTGCCCCACCTACAAGTTGGGGTTGTGGAAAGTAAGAAGTGAGGAGTATGTTGGAAAACACTAGTTTTAACTGGCATGGAATAGGCACTGACCAGGCATAATGGACGGTGCCCAAATTCATTGGAAACCTATGTCAGTCTGATTGGTGGTAAATCAGCTTTGAACTTGTAAACAAGACTGAGTTTGAAACTGGCTTTTTGAGAAAGGGGAAGAGTCAGTATGGCCAAAATATTCTCATGTAAGTTGCTTTAACTTTTCTTCTTATGATCCCAGAGTAAAAAAATATCTCTTTGTTATTTCTCATCATCTTGCTTTACTCGATCAATTAAAATAATAATTGGTACAAAGTAGCATAAAATCATTCATTTATGTTAGTATGATTACACACCTGAATTAAGTCCAGTTCATCTAGTGGTCGTTCTCAGGAGTCTTAGAGTCCAGAAAAACCTTAATAAGAGGAGGGGGCAGCAACTTCCTTTGTAAAGGCCAAAGCTAAGACTGTCCTGCTGAGGTTGAACGGTTGCCCTGCTCCTGGGAAGGGATATCCTGTCATGGTTGGGAGCGTGGTCTCTGAAACTAGAATACCTGGATTTGAGTCTGCCAATCTGTGTGACCTTATCAAACTACTTAAATATTTAGTTGGCACCTCAGTTTACCTCCCTGTAAAATGGGAAATAGTGTATTTCTACTTCTTATGGGTTTGGGGAGGATTGACGAAATAAATAAGTAAGCACTTTATATAGGTGCCTGGTATATAAAAAGCACTATATACATGTGAGTTACTAGAGTATTAGGACAGGAATCTGGAGCCTATTTTCTCTGTTCTCCCCATAATCTCTCTGTTCGAGCTTCGTTGTCCACTTTTAGTTCTGATGAAAATATTCTGTGCTGTGGATTGGCCAACGACAGCTCCTCTCACCACGTATTTTTAGTCTCAGCTCTTCTAGCAATTAGGCAAAGGGTAAAAAGCAGTCATAAGCTCTATTCCAATATCCTTCAGAAAAGGGAATTAGATAGAAGACTCATGGGAGACATCTCAGTCCTGGGACTTTCTGGGGACAAGAGAGTGAAAATGCAGGTGAAGATGGATATTGTTAGAGTGTGTATGTGTGAATGAACAGATCCGTTAAAATAAGAATTAAAGTACACATGGAATGAGGAAAGTTATTAACAGTGGTGCTTAGTTTAGAAACTGAAAAACTAAAAAATAAATGATGCTGTGGAAATACACATTGTAATTTTTTAAAAATCTCACCAAAGGATATTTTTCCATTGGTTTTAGAGAGAGTGGTAGTGGGGTGGGGGTGGGGGAGACAGAGAGAAACATCGATGTGAGAGAAACACATTGATTAGTTACCTCATGCATGTGCCTGGACCCAGGCCAGGGAGTAGCCTGCAACCCAGGTACTTGCCCTTGACAGGAATTGAACCCGGCTCCCTTCGGTTCACAAACCACTGCTCTATCCACTGAGCCAAACCTGCTAGGGCCACATCATATTTATAAAAAATATGTTTTTATTGATTTTAGATTTTAAAGAGAAAAGAAGAGAGAGAGAAAGAGAGAGGGAGAGAGAGAGAGAGAGAGAGAGAGAGAGAGAGAGAGAGAGAGAGAGAGAATGAATGAGATAAACATTGATGCGCTACCTCCTGCACATCCCCAACTTGGGACTGAGCCGGCAATGTGGGCACGTGCCCTGACTGGGAATTAAACCAAGGACCTCTTGGTGCATGGGACAATACTCAACCAGCTGAGCCACACCAGCTAGGGGACACCTAGTATTTATGAAAAGTAATTTTTCTAAACTGTTTATATGTATTTTGATTGTATGATGACTGAAAAGATGTTGTTATACAGTCTTTAATGTGAATTGGTTAATAAGACAGAGGCCTTCATGGATGTTTGATTTCCTATTTATAACACACCTTTGAAGAAATGAGACCATTTACTGTGCTGGTCTTTCTGTTGGGAGGGTGTTGTTAATTTTCACCCAAAAGCATATAGCACCCAGAATGACTCACCCTGTTACTTCTTTTAGAAACTAGTTTCCCACTTTGGCAGGAAATATAGTTAAATTCATATGACACTGAAATATATTTTAAGGAAGTTATTTTTGAAAAGGGGAGGCATATGACTTAGTAAAATTTTCTCTCTTCCTAAGATGCCACTCCTTGTCCTCCTTACCAGTCTGCATTGCTGCTTATTTTTTATTCTTCTTCGGTTTCTTTTCTTCTGCTTTATTTTTAATATTGATGTTACTTTTTAAAAATATATATCTTATTGATTTTTTACAGAGAGGAAGGGAGAGGGACAGAGAGTTAGAAAGATCAATGAGAGAGAAACATTGATCAGCTGCCTCCTGCACATCCCCTACTGGGGATGTGCCTGCAACCAAGGTACATGCCCTTGACCAGAATTGAACTCGGGACCCTTCAGTCCGCAGGCCGATGCTCTATCCACTGAGCCAAACCGGTTAGGGCTTGATGTTACTTTTTAGGTGGCCAGTCCTCTCCTAGCCTCATATATATATATATATATATATATATATATATATATATATATATATATATATATAAAATATTGATTGATTTTTTACAGAGAGGAAGGGAGAGGGATAGAGAGTTAGAAACATCGATGAGAGAGAAACATCGATCAGCTGCCTCCTATACACGCCCCACTGGAGACGTGCCCTCAACCAAGGTACATGCCCTTGACTGGAATCAAACCTGGAACCCTTGAGTCCGCAGGCTGATGCTCTATCCACTGAGCCAAACCAGTTAGGGCCTCCTAGCCTCTTAAATACCCTTCCTGCCTATTACCTCATTCAACAATATTCCCCCTTTAATAAGCAGATGCTTTCTGAAGAACCATTCCAAAAATCTAAAATGTGCCAAAATGACTCTGAGTTATTTCTTTAAAAAATATTTTTATTGATTTCAGAGAGAGGAAGGAGAGGAAGAGAGAGAATGAAACATTAATGATGAGAAGGAATCATTGATCCACTGCCTCCTACATGCCTCTACTGGGGATTGAGCCAGCAACTTGAGCATGTGCCCTGACTGGGAATTGAACCTTAACCTCCTGGTTCATAGGTTGACACTCAAAAACTGAGCCACACCCACCAGCCTCTGAGTCATTTCTCTGAGAAACAGAATGTTGAGTCTCAAAATCTGTATCAATAGAGACCCAAATATTTGAGTAAAACCCTTACCCCCCATAAGCATTGTGAGGGAACTCAATTGAGCCTAGTTATAGAGCATCTTGGATATATTTTTTCTTTGATTGTTAAAAACAGTTTTTAAAACACTGATTATGAGTTCTCTAATTGTGTCAGTTTGCTTTCACAACTTCAGTCTGTTATTACAAGTGTTAGTGTATTAAATTGAAAGGTATACCTTACCTGTATTAATGACTAGCAATATTTTAGGTAAGAAAGAAAATGAGAATTTTCTTACAAAGTAAAAGAAAAATGTAAAGGACAGAGAGCAGTAAGGGAAAACTGTGAAACTGCAAAGGAAAGCCCGAAGATGCTCTGAGACAGTGCCTGTTGTTAAGCAAACTATTTCTCTGAAGCAGCGTCATCTAAAAGGGAGGACGCATGAAGCATAATTTGGAGAGGGAGATGATGCAGAGCTTCTGATTGATCCAGTCTGTGAATACATATATGTGCTGTCCCTTAACCATGCAGGTTGAAGAGACAGAATCAATCATCAGAGATAATGCTAGAAGATAAAAATAAGTCTAGAGAGCATACTTCCTCTGCCAACCTTTCTGAAGCCCAGACATGACTAGCCCATGGGAAGAGGTGACTACAGAGCAGGACCCCATGTGACTTAGGAAGACTTCTGCCTGAGGTTTGGGCCTGCACCACACTCCACAGCAGTTGAGCACATTTCTAAATATATCCAATCATATCCAGGCCTGTAATTATCTAGCATAGCAAACGCATATAAATGCTTATATCACCACTCGACATTTTTTCACTTGAATAGGTTGGGGTTTTTTTTGTTTGTTTTTTTAAAGCAGCCCAAGACTCCTAGGTTCCCTAAGTGTGGCTGGGTCCACTCAGAATAACGTATTTACAAAGTGGCCTGATTGTACATGTGTGCTCCAGTAAGAAAGCATGCATTGACAACAATGGGATAGAATGGAAAGTAGAAATGGAATGCATGAAGATAAAAAAATACACACAGTTTTTCAGTACTATTTTAACACTTCCCTCATCCAATACTTATATTTTCTACCCTTCTAACTGGCAAACAGTAAAACACGTATAGTCTGAGGCATACAAATAAAAAAGAAACTTCCAAATGTAAACCAGCTGCAAAAATGTATATTTTTTAGAATCACTGAAGAGCCCTGGCCACGTAGCTCAATTGGTTAGATTATAGTCTCCATATACCAAGGTTTCAGATTTGATTTCTAGTCAGGGCACATATAAGAAGTAACTGATGAACCATAAATAAATGGAACAATAAATCCCTTCTCCTTCCTTCCTTCCTCTCTCTCTCTCTCTCTCTCTCTCTCTCTCTCTCTCTCTCTCAAAATCAATAAAAAATTAATTTAGGATCACTGAAGAAAAGGGTTTAATACCCCATAATTAATCACCTAAGCAACTCAGCAAATAGCTATTTCCTTTATAAGTATGAATCAGGAAGAGATTGAACACATTTATTTCAGTATGAGTGATATATATATATATATATATATATATATATATATATATATATTATATACAAATTCAACCATTCCATATATATATATATATATATATATATATATATATATATATATATATAAAACCTTAAAGCTTTTAGGTTAGGCATTATATTCTAAATCTCTATATATAAAAGGCTAAGTGACCAACCATACATCTGTCCGACCATCCAACTGTCCAGCCAGCTGGCCGGCTGGTACATATGATGCACACTGGCAATTTAAAAATAAACGTTGACTTGTGCATGTGTGATACATAGAAAGCTCCCATTGAATTTCTTAATGGCATACTCCTTTAGGAATGCCATGTCATAAATTAAAATTGAAAGTATGTTGATTGCACCTACTGCGAAATCTTAATAGTAAATGGGGTCTTTGTAATGGTACTAGATTTATTATAGAAAGGTTGCAACTTAACATAATTGTAGCTGAAGTATTAACAGGATCTGCGGAAGGAGAGGTTGTTCTGATTCCAAGAATTGATTTGTCCCTGTTTGACACTGACCTCCCATTTAAATTAATTCAAAGACAGTTTCCCGTGATGCCAGCATTTGTGATGACTATTAATAAATCACAAGGACAAACTGTAGACAGAGTAGGAATATTCCTACCCGAACCCGTTTTGGGACATGGTCAGTTATATGTTGCTGTCTCTTGAGTTCGGAGAGCCTGTGATGTTAAAGTTGTAAATACTTCATCACAAGGGAAATTAGTCAAGCATCCTGAAAGTGTTTTTACTCTCAATGTGGTATACAGGGAGATTTTAGAATAAGTTTAATCAATTTATCAGTCATTGTTTTTATCTATGTTGTTTTTATATCATGTTTTTGTATCATGTCTTTGTTGTTGTTATATCATGCTATTTATTAATCAATTTATATATTATTTTCATATACATTTTATTAATTTTCTTTCATCTCTGACACTTATAGAGAAAGGGTGAATAGCAATATTAAAATATTTCTTCTAATTAATTTCCTTTCAATGTGCATGAATCCATGCATTGGGTCACTAGTAATAATAATAAAATATGAAAATAACTAGAGGCCCAGTGCATGAAATTCATGCATGGGTGGGGTCCCTAGGCCTGACTGGTGATCAGGGCGATCAGGGCCAGGCTGATTTGGGCCAGGATGATTGGGGCCTGCAGGCTGCGGGGAGGTACGGGGGGAGGAACCATAGGAGATTGGCCACCGGCCCCAGGAGGGAGCCAGCCCTTGGCCCCACTGGGAAAGGGGCTGCATCCACTGCCATCCACCCCTGGTTCCCTGTTCCAGCAGCAGTCGCTGGGCCAGGCGCAGAAGGAACAGATGCCGGACACCGCCTTCACAGTTCCCTGCCTCCCCCCTCTTCCTTCCCTCACTGCTGTGCCACCACCATGGCAGGTGGGCACTGATCGCGGCCACCTGGCCAGGGGGAGGGACAGGGTGAGAGAGGTTGGCTGCCAGTCCTGAGGAGGGAGCCGGCCCTTGGCCCCCCTGGGAAAGGAGCCACATCAGCTGCCACACACTCCTGGTTCCTCATCCCAGCCTGGGGCCGAAGGCCCTGGCAGGGTTGGGGGATGAGGCAAAGGTCGCCAGGCTGGGCACGGAAGGAACAGACCCTGGATGCCAATGCTCGCCATCAGTGCCTCGCCGCTGTGTGGTTCCCTGCCCCCCCCCCCCCCCCCCGTCCTCCTTCCCTTGCTGCCATGCCACCACCAGGGCCTGCTGGCTGCGGGGAGGGATGGGGGAATGACTGTGGGAGGTTTGCTGGTCAGGGGGAGGGACTGCAGGAGGTTGGCCGCTGGCCCCAAGGAGGGAGCCAGCCTTCAGCCCCCCCCTGGAAAAGGGGCCACATCCACTGCCACCCACCCCCGGTTCCCCGTCCCAGCTCAGGGGATCAATGCTTGCCAGCAAGGGGTAGGTCTGCAGGTTGTTGGCAGGCTGGGGGAGGTTGGCTGTGGGAGCACACTGACCCCAAGGGGGAAGCTCCTGCATTGAGCATCTGCCCCCTAGTAGTCAGTGGGCATCATAGCGACTGGTCGTTTGGTTGTTCGGTCATAATGGTCGTTTAATATATAGATAATGAGATCTGATACCTAAAAGAGGAGATTTGACACAAATACCTAGGCTACACTGTAAAATGCAAATAATATAAGAAGCTTTTTAATTAATTGAGTGAGGTAGAGTTAGCACAGGTTTTTTAATAAAAACTTAACAGTGCATACCATTTAGCCAAATACAAATACTGGCTAAAGAATTCTAGGCAAAGTTGAATGGGCAAAGTCATAGTGGAAATGATTGATGGATGGAGGGATGGATTGATAGATAGATGTATGAATATCTGGAGGAATTTTAACTTCATTTGACAGAAGGTCAACACCATTGAAAATATTTAAGTAAGGAGAAAGTAAGAATTGGTATGGAGTGCTGGAGGCAATGGCATGTTGAGAAAGGCTCTTCAGAAAGATAAATATACCCGTAGCCTAAAATCAATACAATGGGAGAGAAGACAGTGAAATAGTGTTTCAAAAATTTTGACCAGATTAGTTGGAAAAAGGGAAAGACCCTTAAGATAAAGTCAGAAATTACTGAAGATATAGATATGAAATTATCTCCAGAGTAGTAATATCAGAAGCAATGGGAGTTAATCAGATCATCATTTATGATAAAATCAACTGTCATTTATAGAGGTCAAGAGATATAGATGAAGAGAAAACTTCATGGATATCATGGCATGAAGGATTTGAGGGAGAGGGTGACAAATTTCAAGGTATATGATTGCCATGAAAGCAGTCATTCCCAAATGGCCTATGTGTTATCATAGGGCCATTGGAAACCTATTGAGTTTTATCACTTTCAAAGAAGGTTCTTAGTAATGCACATGCCAAGTTTAACCTTTCCTAATAGAAGAGAAAGAAAACGATGGACTACAACAAAGTATGCACAGTATGATATTCAACTCTTGACATTTAAAAGCAAAAAGCAATAAATATTTTTCAACTTGAGTAGGTCGTTTAATTTTTAAAAAATATACTTTTATTGATTTCAGAGAGGAAAGGAGAGGGAGAGAGAGGTAGAAACATCAATGATGAGAGAAAATTATTGATCAACTTTCTCCTGCACACCCACTCCTGGGGACTGGGCCTGCAACCTGGGCATGTGCCCTTGACCAGAATCTAACCCGGGACCCTTCAGTCTGCAGGCCAATGCTCTATTCACTGAGCAAAACCAGCTAGGGTTGTATAATTGTTTTCTGACAAGAAACCTAAGATTCTAAATAACTTCCAAAGATGGTGAGCTGTCCAGTAAACACAGATGGACAGAAAGACAACATTTAAATCTAAGAGGAACCTACAAGCTTCAGCGGCATTCGAAATATCGATGGTGTCATCAGAAGCTTAGCCTGCACTGGAATCACGGCTGGTTTGTAAAATCAGTCCAACTCCTGCCTAATCTCCAAACTGACTGTGGATCCCGTACAGGCTTAGAGAGAGAAGAGCTGGGCTGACTATGCTTTTTTTTTTTTTTTTTTTTTTAGCAGCTGTTGACTGTAGGTATCAAATTCAATTCTCCATTGCTCAGTTCCTTCATCTATAAAATGGGAATGATAGTGCCTACATTGAAATGGAGTTGTGTGGGAATGTGGGAATGTTTATATATATTTTTAAAACACAAGCTTTTGTTACTGTTTCTGATACCAGTTTCTTTCTACCTTTTTTGGGTCATTATCTATACAATTAAATCATGGTCTTAGAGTGAATATTTGAAAAACAGGACCAACTCTGAGAAAGTCCATTTCTGTTCTTTAATTTTATGATACTTATGTAGTACCTATGATCTCCACCAAAGGAAAAACAGGTCAGTTGGAGGATACAGATTTTTATTAAAGCAATAACACATGATAAAAATAACACGAAAAAAATCTTTAGGGTTATGGGGTCATTTTTTATTCTCAATCGAGTTTTAATTTAAGGGTTTGTATGTCATTGTTTGGATTATTTTTTTAATCAGCTACTCTAACAATAAGACTAACCCTGACACATTACCCAAAGTTATAAAGATTATAATTTAGATTACTTTTCTTCTAACCTATGCATGAATTGTATCATATCTTACAAAAAAGTAAGTGCAATCATTGTGTTCTTATGGAAGGGGAAGAAAGAAGCCCTTGTAGCATGCAGCTAGCATTGTACAATTTCCTCCTGGCTCCCTGACACATGTGTGGCTGTTGATGTTGCCTTTGAATATTTCTCCCCTGCGAACAGCAGTATTATGAAGGGAAATTTCATTGTTTGACTTTCTGTGACTTCCTACAGAAGAGAGTATACACTTAATAATTGTATTTTGCAGATTAGGTAAGGATTCATCCTTGCTTTTTCTTTTCCTCCAGCAATTTAATATTGAGGTTGGACTATAATATTATAATTAAAAAGTGACTTATGAAAGTGCACCATAAACAAGGCCCCTGTACCCCTTAGCAACCAGTGTTGGTGACTAGGTGGAATAATAATACAATGTCAAAATAGTATGATTTTTTTTCATTGATTATTCCTGTTTTTCTTTTAAAATATAGTTAAACATGCAGTTATGTTTGATAATGTGGGAAGAGTGGTACCTGGGGCAGAAGAAGGATGAGACAATGTTAACATGCTCTGCAACTGTATCATAATGGGCCACAAAGTATATCTTTCTATATCTATGTTTTTATTTATCTCTAAGTGCACTGCCATTTTGTTTTCATGGCTTTTTAAGGTAACATATTTATCGTAATAAATGTGATCTCTTATATGCTATGGAATTGCACTGAACTTCAAAACAGCGATTCCTCCTAAAGGAATTATACAGGAAACAACAGAGTTCTTCTGAGTCAGTATTGATATTCAATAAAGCTTGTTTTCAAAGTCCTCAGGATGCCATATGAGATTTCTATCTTCCTGTACTTCTTCCTCAGGCACTAAAACTTCTTGCCATCTATCTTCTTGTCTCTGTTTCCTTTTCCCTTTCATTTTATGCAGTCAAATATACAAAAAATTTATTCCAGCATGCAAACCATTCTTGCACACCTGTACTGCTGCTGGACATGGATAGGATACTGAGGATAATTAGTGACAACAGTGGGGAAAAATATGTTCACAGCCACAAGACAATCAGAAGAGGAGATATCCTGATAGTTGGGAAATATACAGCTCTATTAGGGTTCAAAAAGATTAGGATGATCTTCTTTTTGAAATAAATTCACGTCAGTATCTTAAGGACGGTTTTCAAATTAAACTCTAGTATTATATAATCAAGGTCCTTGCTCACCAATTACAAAGATTGTAGACAGATATAATAAACTTTAAGTGGCACTCATTCTCTACTGTGAAATGTGGTGTCGATCAGATTTTCCTCCTATCTAGGTCTCAGCCTGTCTTCCAATACCAGCGACTGCTTGCTCTCTGCCTGATAACAGTACTCTTTAATAATAGCTAGAATCTTCAGAGTCCCAGTCCCAGGGAGAGTCAGGAGCTGCTCCCTCTCCTCTCTGTCTTGGGCCACTTTCCAATCACTCAAATTTCTTGATTTATGTTTTCTGTATCTCATACTTTCCCAGATAATTGGCGCTGCGACTGTGCCTTTTTTTAAGGGATTCCCCCACATTCAGGCCACATGGATGTGGTCTGCCTGTTGTCTCCAAGATGGCAATAGTTCAGCTTAGAATAGTTTAACTTCCTTATAGGAGATACACATGGATAGAAGGTTTTTTTTCTTATACTTAGTCCTTAGAAATTGGGCCATAAAAGAGAAGCTCCTTCATTGATTATGACTCTGGGTTATTTAATCATAATTGTCACACATGGTGACATCCGTGGCACAGACCCGGTTTTGCTATGGCGAGACAGGATAGTTGCTTTTCTAACAGTGTTGCAATGTGAGAGAAATACCATTCTTTGTATTTAGTAGCCTTCTTGTGCTCAACTCCTTATTTCCTTAGTGTAAGAACTTAAATAGGAAAATGTGCACACATTTTCCAAGAACGCACAATACCATGAAAACGAAGAAAAATGTGACTCTGTGTAGAAAATAATCTATATTTTAAAATATAGCATGCCATTTCCATCAGTGTTTGAAAGATCTCATGGCCAACATCTGCCAAAGTTTGGGCTCTAAAGGTGTCATTGCTCTCTGGTGCCCCAAAGTCTGCAGGAAGTTTTCTTCAAACATGTCACCTGGGAATGAGAGTTTAGCTCTAAGCTAATCCTTGAAAGTAGTTACTTTCTTTTTCTTCCTATGACTTGAGGAATCACTGCCTTTTCCCTGTGCAGTGAAAAACTTGAGCTTTCAGCCATGGCAATCTGCAGTCTTTTCTCATGTATCATTGTTAAGTCTTGTTGTATAAGCTGATTTATGCTATATAATAATGACAAAGAAATTATCCCTAATGTAATCTTTATTTCTAATCAGTGAGTAATTACTGAAGGAAAGGACAAATACTAGGAGATATAAATTTTGATTTACTTTGTCATTGAGTGTTTTATCATTTAGACTGATTCATTATATCTTAAAAAATAATGAATATTAATATTAATGAGCTTGAGCAATCTGATCCAATGAAATCATATTTGGTGTTTACCCCATAAAAACATTTGGGTGGAACATACAGGGCACACATTATTTTTCTTTAAAGAAATAAAAATGAACATGCATAGATTTATGTTTTTCACTGTTTTTTATATTAGCTATATGTGAATTGTCCACACCCAAATCTCACATTCAGCAGATAAGTAAATATGATATTCATAGTGAAGGGACAGAACGGAACTGATAGTAAAAGAACAGAACAGAACTGATAGCTGTGCCCCTAACTCCTCCTGCCCGGAAAGCCACAGAATGTATCAGTTACTCAGCCTGCCCTTATCTCAGCCAATGGGAAAGCAAGGGAAACTAGCCCCCGGCCCTCACTCAACCAACCGGAATCAACCAAGTGCCTCCACCCCTCTCCCCAAGCCCTATAAATTCTTTTTTCTCTTGGGACTCGGGGCTCTCTCTCGCATCCAGTCATGGAGGCGGAGGGGGACCAAGCCCGGCCTTGAATAAATGACTCTATGCTTTTGCATTGGACTCGGCTCCCTGGTGGTCTGTCTTGGGGGATCTTGAAATCTGGGCATAACACATAGTATATATATATAGAGAGAGTATATATAGATATAGTATTACATAGGTCTATAACTATCTATCATCTATCTATCAATCTACCTATCATCTATCTATTATGCTTGGCTCTGCTCTAGAAGTCATATTTTGGCTCTTATGTCAAAAAGACAGGTAACGTTGGGTTCTGGTTTTTTACAAAAAATTCCCAAGGAGTTTTTTAGAAAATGTGATGAATACAAAATTTTAGGCCTGTACTTTTTTAGGAGAAAGAGTAGCTTGGGGAAACTTTTATACTGGCATTTAATAAGAAGGCCTGATAAACCAACTCAAACATCCAGATGTTGCTAGTTAATTATTTTCCTTGGAATAGTCTATCTCAGCATGGTCTGTAGACAGTCTCCATCAAAATATTCTTGGGAACTTTGCTGAAATCCAGATTCCTCCTGATTATCTGAGTCCGAATCCCTGGGTAGAGTTACTAGTATCTATATTTTCTTGGAGGCAATCCCAATAATTTTATAGAATGGTGGATATAAACGATTTTGCTAAACTTGTAACCTGGTCAAACAGTGCCATGAAGAGGTTAGGAGTTTACTTAGCATGAGGCATCTTGGTTAAGGTTAAGGTTTCCCAGTTACTAAAAAGGTATATGATTTGGTGAGATGAGATTTAAGGGCATAAGGACCAGAGAAAATCATTAGCTGGTCAATAGGCATAATTACATTTTTCTCTGAAGGAATTGAGGAGGCTGGGTAGGGGCAGCCTTTTTCTTTCCTCGGATGCAGGTGGATCACATGCTGTTCCAGAAGGGAAGAAATGTCTCTAAACAGCAGGCAGGGATACGAAAGTTATGAGCAATTTGCCCCTTATTGTTGTATCAGGTCTATTCAGTGATTTGTGCATTTAGCACCCCAGCTATTCTGAGAATGCTCTCCAGAGGACTGGCTTCTCTCTTGCCAGTCTTGGAGCTTTGATGGGAAAGGTACAGTCTAGCCACCTAGAGGAGAAAGGAAATGGCAGTATGGGCTGGCAGATGCCATAGAAACTTCCCCCTGCACAGCAGAGTGAATGGTTGAAAACATCCAGCTCTCAACATTCTTGGAGGAAAAAAAACTGATCCATGCATCCAACACCTTCATGTAGGCGCAGCTATAGGGTTAAGCCTCAGACTGACCTGTTGGCAAAACCACAAACAAGTCCCAGCTTAGAGGGCACAGTCCTCTTAGCATAATTAGGCTTGACCTTATGATGCTCCCTAGATCTTATCTGGGAAGCTAATGGACTGAGGTAGATGTAGCAAGTGCTGCCAAAACAAGTGAAACTCATAAGAACATTGTAACTATGGTGACCACTACCTTGTTTACCTCTGGCTATAAAATAAAGGCTCAGCTTCCCTCTGGATCTCTCTCTGTGGCCTCAGCCAGGCACAGGAAGATCCACCCTAGACCCAGCTTATTCTCTTTGTCTGTCTTCATCCATTCGCCGCCCTCACTCAGCTTGTGAACCCTTGGATGAGCTGGCTTGCACACCTTCCTATCTCTGTGGCTACCCAAATAGTGAGCACTTTTCTTGTCAGCATTAGAGCTCTGCTGAGTCTGGTGAATAGCCACCTCCAGAGTTCAAAGTAATCATCGTCTCTGCTGATCATTATGTAGTCCTCTGGTAGTGTTATCAGTGATTTTTGTGTAACTTAAACATTTTTTTTTTTATGTTTTCTAGGTGTACCATGTTTGAACAGGGATTACTTTATAATTATACTAGAGGCCTGGTGCATGAATTGATGCATGGGTGGGGTCCCCACGGGGGTGGGGAGTGGCTGGATGTGATCGGCCTTCTGGATGGGCAGTGGAGGGTGGGCAATGGAATGCCCTTGCCAGCCCGGGATCTGGATCCATCATGCTGACATTCGTGCTGGTTGTTGGGAGCCACCTGGCGGCCACTTTTATATTGTTTCTTCCTTGCAGAGCATCTAGGGAGGGGAAAAAGCCACAGTGCCTGAGGCCAACTTTCAGGAGGCCAGCAGCGCTGTCAGGATCATGCCAGTGGCACTGGTCCATTGGTGCCTGGCCCGTTTTCCAGAGATTGGACCTGCAGGACTCCTGAGGGAGTGAGTGGCTGCTGTCAGGCTGGTGGGCCACTGGAACGCGTTGGTCAGCTAGCAGTGCTACTGCTGTGGGAGTACACTGACCACCAGGGGGCAGCTCCTGCATTGAGCATCTTCCCCCTGGTGGTCAGTGCGCGTTATAGCGACTGGTCATTCCAATCATTCCGATCATTCCGGTCGGGTTGCTCGGTCACTTAGGCTTTTATATACACAGATAAAAACAACAACAAAATATATGTTGTCAGAAAAAAGCAACACATCATGTCCAGGCAGAGGCATAGTTTTTTATTATCATTTGTATGCATTTATTGTTTCTCTTTTCTAATTTTATGAGGATTGTTTGCAACAAAATAATTTAAACGCAATATATCACCCTCTCAGTATCCTGTTAATATACCTTCGCTATCATTTGTTCAAGGCAGATTGTAGAGATTAGGATCTTTGTATCTACTTAAAATCTATGATATGCTTTTAAGGTCATTTAAATGACCCCTGGTACTATATGATTATTGGGTTAAGTATTTTTTAAATTTTATTTTATTGTTTAAGGTATTACAAATAGTACATATGCCTCGTTTTTTCCTCCATTGACCTCACTCCTACCCCCAGCATTACCCTCCCCCTCGCCCCCACAGCATCTTGCGTCTGTTGGTTATGCTTATATGCATGCTTACAAGTCCTTTGGTTGATCTCTAACCCGCCTCCACTACCATCCCCTACTTTTCCACTGTAGTTTGACAGTCTGTTAGATGCAGTGATTTTGAGTTCTGGTCTTGCTACACAGAAGATATTCCTCATTATCCAAAATAAATTGATCATGAAAAAGCCCATTTGATGTGAACCTAATTAAAAGTCTCCATATTTTTATCTAAATAATGATTAGGCTCTACCTCGAAAAATAAAACAAGAATCTGAAAATAATGTCATATTTAATAAAATTTATTTTATAATAGTAATTATGAATAAGTACAGTGAATTAATGGTAAATCTTATATATAACAAGAGTTTCCATTTGTAAGCCCCCAAATGTTCTCTGTTAGTGATAAAGACCATCCTTAACTCTATGTTGAACTTTTGCACAATTAGAGCTTGTTACCATGCTGATGGAACTTTACCACCAAAATAAAATTTGGTGGAGAGAAATCCCCTCTGCACCAATGAGATTTCTTATGAACTTGACTGGGAGACATTGGAGACTTGAAATTCATTAGCATATTGAGGTCTCTGTCTTTGCACCTGCATATTCAGTTTTATTACCAACATTGACTGAGTTTAAGGTACTCAATTTGCATTCCGTGAGCTCTAGTATATGAGAACTATATTCTACACTACTTCTGAGATGCTGTTTGATGATCAATACAGAGATGGACAGGTGCCCAAAGAAGGTTTCTGCGTTATCATTAAAATTGATACTGATTTTGTCATTTTAGAATAACAGTGTTTGTTTTTATTTCCATTAATGGCAAAGCAAATACTACCCAACACCAATATCCCAAAACGTGCTGGTATTATAGGGCAGAAGTCGGTCAAATTTAGATATCCCTAAATTTTTAGCACCTCCAACAGACTTTAGCACATAGTGGGGTAATAGCTTAATAATGAAGACAAAAAAATTCACATAAATATTGACACTTTAGGAACACCTTGAATGCAACTTGTTACAATAGTTTTATATTGATAGAGTCATAAAATTTCTTCAGAATGCAGGCATTTATTGTAAATGGATTAATTTGAGAAACAATTAAGTTTCTTGCCACATGGCAAATAGTCAATCAGAGCTAGAGAATGATTTCTGACCTTCTCTCTTTAGTCACTGATGAGAGTGACTTTCAAACTGTGAGCCTCACAAATTCACATTTTATTAGCATTATATCTGGGAAAAACAAAATCACAGAAATTATATATTCCAGTGTTTCTGTATTTTACTTTTTATGATTCTTTTATTTTTTTAAAATTATAGTTGACATTCAATATTATTTTATATTAGTTTCAGGTGTGCAGCGGAGTGGTTAGACATATAATTTATGAAGTGATCCCCTTGACAATTCTAGTACCCACCTGGCACCGTATATAGTAATTACAATATTCCTGGCTATATTCCCTATGCTGTGCTTTACATCCCTGTCACTGTTTTGTGACTACCAATTTGTCCTTCTTCATCCCTTCATCTTTTCACCTGTTCCCCAACCTCTCTACCATCTGTAAACCTCAGTTTGTTCCCTCTATCTTTGAGTCTGTATCTCTTGTATTTTAAATTAATGCATATAATAAAACATTCTATAATAATATTTGCATGGTGAAATCCTATCTTTAAAAACATATAGTTCAATAGTAAAAATCAACATATTTCATTATGCATCAATTCTATAAAAGTAAAATTTTTAAAGACTATATAATTTTAGTGACATGAAGAATACTTATTCTGCCATATCGTCTAGGAGTTTGTCTTGGTCCCCATAATCTCAGAGTTTACATGCTCCTCACATTACTTGCAGCCATCTTAATGCTTTCGTTGTTGTTGCAGAGATTCTCCATTCTGAAGAATCAAATATTAACATATCATTGATTATCTGCACTCACATAAAGACTCCCTCACCTCATTATCATGACTCACACTTATCACACTTACAAATTATGGCCATCACTTCTTTAAAGTCTTAAGTAAATCAGGAAAATTTCAAATTTATAGATGAAACTGAATTTTAATGTACATAATTTCTTTTGCTTGTCGATGCAGAGTGAAATTCATAAGGTAATTATGATATCATCAATCATAAATTTATATACTGATTCCCAAGGAATATTGATTTTGTCATAAAATGCTGATTCTAGAATATATAGTAATACTTCTTAACAAAAATAAATATATACTTATCTACTTTTTAATCTCCTGTTTTGAACTTTAAAACTTTATTCATAACTAAAAAGTACACATTAAAATAATGGTATAATTGTGGACTAGATGCAAAAAGGTAAAATCTTAAAAAGGTCTTAGGCTTTTGAGATCTAACTAGTAAGGCTACATGTAAGCCTAATGAAACTCCGAAGCATGATTTCACATGGCACGCAAACTTCTCTTTCTCTTTCTCTGTGACAAAGGCCTTTCATTACCAGTTCCTGGTGTCGGATTTATGGAGCAGACTATAGGTATTTCTTGGAAAAAGGCAACTATTTCAAAATTACATAATTTGGATTTAGAATAAAATGTCCTATTCTGTTCACTGAGTACCTATTTTATTTTTTTCTGACTTTTTAAAAATTTCTTTATTGATAAAGGTATTATATATAATCTGAGTACCTATTTTAAATATTTATTTCAAAAACAAGACATCTATAAAAATAACACTGAACATGCAATGGACATTATTGCATGTCAGGACAATTGAGTAACATTGTTTATACCATAATACAGTTTTCTACCTTATTTTAATTTATTTTTTAAAAATATTTTTATTGATTTCAGAGAGGAAGGGAGAGAGAGAAACATCGATGATGAGAGAGGAATCATTGATCGGCTGCCTCCTGCACACCCCACACTGGGGAATTGAGCCTGCAACTGGGGCATGTGCCCTGACTGGAAATCGAACTGTGACCTCCTAGTTCAAGGTGGATGCTCAACCACTAAACCACACCAGTCGGACTCCCCTATTTTTAAACAATAGCAAAAAGTTTAATAGTGCTTTTACTGCTACCATTGCTTCTGATGAGTGCTAATAACTGTTCAGTTTCTTTTTAAGTTTCCTGTATTAAGTTTGAAGAATGCTAAACTGAAAGGGTTTAGTATTCATAATTTTAAGATAGACACTATGGCCCTGGCCAGACAGCTCAGTAGGTTAGAGTGTTATCCCAATGCACCATGATTGCAGTTTCAATCCCAGGTCAGGCGCACACAGGAACAACCAATGGATGCATAAATAAGTAGAACAACAAATCGATGTCTCTCCCTCTTTCTCTGTTTCTCTCTCTCTCTCGCAATTAAAAAACCACCACCTCTGCCACGACAAAAAAACCCAGACACTATGATTATGTATCCTCCTAAGAAATTCACTAATGCTTACTTTTTTGAACTAGACAGAGAAGAGAAAGTATCACAGGAGAAATATGAAGATTTGAGGAACAAAAGCCAAGAGAATGTGTCCTAGCTCCATGACAGTGTGGGGGTGGCCTGCATGGCCTAATCACCAAACATTAGGAAAGAAACAGTACACTTCAGAAGATGCCACCTTTGGTAGACAAAGGCAATCCAGACAGGATGCCTCTTGTATGCCAAGGTCATTGAATGAATTAAATTGTATTTCTATCAGCAGCTGGGGTGGAGACTCAAATTAGAAATTATACTTATTAAAAGTAGAGAAAATTGCATTCCTTGCATATCTGAGCCTGTGGCTTGAAATTTATTTTTACTGTAGGGACATTTCTTTGGACTAGGATTCCTAGGGATATACTGAGTACTTTAGAAAACAGTAATCAGGCTAATTAATTCCTGGAAGTATACATATTTCATACTTACTGAGCTGAGCAAGTTCATCTTCCAATAACAAATTACTTAATAGGTCTAATCTACTTAAGCTTCATTTTAAATGCATGAGGTATAGAATATTGATAGTTACCTTAATCAATAGGAAAAAGAGACAGCATGTCTAAATGATCTGTGACATTTTCATCATATTGTTTCAGCTTGTGGATCATTGGTGTGGCTATAATTTAAAATAATTATCTTTTTCTTCTAAAAATTGTTGCAATCAATCAAAACAATATTGTAACATATTTTAAGATTTTGTTTGCAGTTATTTTATAAGCTATAATTAAAACTTTTTTTACTTTAAATTCCTTTATACTTTTATATTAAACATAGTACTACCTAAACTCATCAGAGAGAAAGATAAATACCATATAATTTCACTTATATGTAGAATCTAAAGAAAAAAATAAATGAACAAACAAAGTAGAAACAGATGTAAATTACGGCAGAGAGAATATAGTCAACAAGAGGCCCGGTGCATGAAATTCGCGCAGAGGGAGAGGTGTGTCCCTCAGCCCAGCCTGCAACCTCTCCAATCTGGGACCCCTTGAAGGATGTTCAACTGCCCGTTTAAATGGACAGTCAGACATCCCTCTCACAATCCAGGACTACTGGCTCCCAACCGCTTGCCTACCTGCCTGCCTGATTGCCTCTATCGGCTTCTGCCTGCCAGCCTGATCACCCCCTAACCACTCCCCTGCCAGCCTGATTGATGCCTAACTGCTCCCCTGCTGGCCCGATTGCCCCTAACTGCCCTCCCCTGCCAGCCTGGTCACCCCTAACTGCCCTTCCTGCTGGCCTGGTTGCCCCTAACTGTCCTCCCCTGCAGACCCTGTCACCCCTAACTGCCCTCCCTTGCCAGCCTGGTCACCCCAACTGCCCTCCCCTGTAGGCCTGGTTGCCCCCAATTGTCCTCTCCTGCTGGCCTGGTCACCCCTAACTTCCCTCCCTTGCCAGCCTGGTCACCCCTAACTGCCCTCCCCTGTTGGCATGGTCACCCCAACTGCCCTCCCCTACCGGCCTGGTCACCCCTAACTGTCCTCCCCTGCTGGCCCAGTCTCCCCAAACTGTCCTCCCCTGAAGGCCTGGTTGCCTTCAACTGCCCTCCCCTGAAGGCTTGGTTGCCCCCAATTGCCCTCCCCTGCAGGGCTGTGTCCTCCACAACTGTCCTCCTCTGTCGGCCCGGTCACCCCCAACTGCTCCCCCCTGCAGGCCTGATAGCCCCCAACTGCCCTCCCTTTCAGGCCTGGTCCCTCCCAAGTGCCCTCTCCTGTAGGCCTGATCTCCCACAATGCCCTCCCCTGCTGGCCATCTGTGGCGGCCATCTTTGACCATATGGGGGTGGCCATCTTATGTGTTGGAGTGATGGTCAATTTGCATATTACTATTTTATTAGATAGGATAATATTGTAATAACCAAGTATGGGGCTAGGTGACTGCTAGAAATATTGGGGGAACACTTTAGAAAATTTGTGATTATCTAATCACTGTATACCTGAAACTAATACAGAAAAATAGTGACCATCAAGTGTAATTGAAAAAGGTTAAAGATTTGCTATTACATATATCTCTGGCCCATAGTAGGCATGAATTATGTAAGTGTTGAATCAATGAAAAAGGTATTCTGAAGAATATACTATAGATTCTTCATTCTTTTTTAAAGCCTAGTTTATCCACTTTAATTAGTACCTTCTAATAAAGTATGACCTCTCCTCAGTTCTCTTCCATTATTTTATGCTAAACACCACCTGCAAATTAAAAATAATACACTACTTTTCATTTTATTCTAATTACCTGCAAGGACAGAAATAAGATATTAGTGTGACATTTAATCCTACACAGTATCTAGTGCATAATAACTGTTGATATATCTGGTTAAACTTTATAGTATTCCCATTGTATTTTTAAAATATATTTTTATTAATTTCAGAGAGGAAGGGAGA
Source organism: Myotis myotis (assembly GCF_014108235.1). Classification (NCBI taxonomy): domain Eukaryota; kingdom Metazoa; phylum Chordata; class Mammalia; order Chiroptera; family Vespertilionidae; genus Myotis; species Myotis myotis. Next base: position 24,053,133 of record NW_023416357.1, on the reverse strand, counting down.
GGGAGACAGAGATAGAAACAGCAATGATGAGAGAGAATCATTAATCCGGCTGCCTCCTGCATGCCCCCTACTGGGGATAAAGCTCGCAACAAGTGCATTTACCCTTGACCAAAATCAAACTTGGGACCCTTCAGTTCCCAGGCCAACGCTCTATCCACTGGGCCAAACCAGCTAGGGCTTCCCATTGTATTTGAATTGTATGTATTAGTTTTCTTATTTAATCAAGAGGGATATTTTCAGTAACACAAACAAGTATGGCCTAAACATAAGTGCACTGAAAGATACTATATGAAATAAAGTCAACTATATATGGGTTGAAAGTACAAATATATATTTCTAAGATGTTTGGGAATTAAGTAACAACAAACTAATTCTCAAAGCATTAAAATATATTATACTTATGACAATATTACATTTCTCTACATATTGCTTCTTTAGGTAATTATGGATCTATTTGCTGTATGAAAAAATTGTAAAGAAATTATATTTTTATTTGTTTTTTCATTCATTAGAACAGCCACGTGTTATAAAGTGGGCATTCCATGGTTATATTTCAAGGTTCAGTGAATGATGCCAAAGTATATGCTCAATTAGGTTGTAAATGAGCTTGTGCAGTTTTTAAAAGGTAGAAAACTATGAGCTTTTATCACATGTTCATTGGACTATTAAAAAAAAAGGTCAAGATAATCAATCAGTTTCTATATTCTTTTAAGTTCCATAATTACAATTCAGGTTTCATTTCATATGATTAATATTTCAACCTAATAACAACTCTCCTAATTTTTATTATTACATTCAAGTCAATCAACAATGATCTTGGATGATTATAAGGGGTCCATCATTAGGTAGGTGCTGAATAAGATCAAAGATGTGTGCTTTTAAGAAATCAGTTTAAATAGGGAGATAACAAAATACACATTGAACCAATAAATAATAAAACAGAATGAAAGCACTATAATCAAGTGCAAAATTGTGGAGCAAAAGTTACAGATATGAAGCCCTATCAGGTTTTGCTCAGTGGATAGAGCGTTGGCCTATAGACGGAATGATCCTGGATTTAATTCCAGTCAAGGGCAAGTAAGTAGGTTGCAGGGTCAGGGCACGTGCAGGAGGCAATCAATTGATGTGTCTCTCTCACATTGATGTTTCTTTCTCTCTGTCTCCTCCACTCTCTCTAGAAAAATATCCTCGGGTGAGGATTAGCACACACACACAAAGTTACAGGTATGAGAGTTCGGAAGAATGAAAGCTTTGTCAATATGGGTAAGCTGAGGAAGGCTTACAGAAGATGTGAGCAAGACAGACCTCAATTGGAAATCAGAATCTGTGTAGGGACTCTGATGAAATAAGGAGATAAATCTTTGAGTTAATTCTCTTTAGTAACTCTCTTTCCTAGCCTTTATTCAAAAGATTCTTATTTGGGGTTTTGAATAACACAGGATTAAACTTCAAAGCTAAATATACAATGTTTTCAGGAGTCACAGTTATATATATTGCAAATTGACAACACCACCCAAAATCAGTATACTATTATTATTTGAACTATTTCTGCAATGTTTCTGAAATATTTTGTTTGCTTTATGTTTCTATAAGCATCAGAGCAATTTAGGCATCTCTTATATTTTCTTATTGTAAGAACAGATTTGTGTAATGGATGTTTAGCAGGGCCTAAACTTTACCTATATTTGTAAGAAGGTGTCTTAATGGTTTACAAATGTCAACAAAAAATAGATTCCATTCATGATGTCTTTCCTTTTTAGTATTTCTGTCAATCAATTCTTTTTGCAGCTGCTTTTACAGGCATTTCTAAAAAATTGATCAAATATACTATAAAGATTTTCACTTTCTATTACAAGATTTTTGGCACATAGACATTTATTTCTATGATTTCACAGAATTACTAATATATAAAATTAGTAATGACCACTAATTCTCTGAGGTACGTTCTTCATTAATTATAGATTTCCATGGTGAGTAACACTTAGAAATCAGAATGGTGAAAACCTGTGAACAGGACATCTTCCTTTCGTGAGAGCAGCAGAGGGTGAGCAATAAGAACCATTGGCCTTTAAGCCCATAGGTTTTTAAATTGTGTGCATGTATTACTTTACTAAGAATAAAAAATCAAACTTAAAATAACATTCAGCAAGTAGATTAACATATGGATCATTTCTCAAAGGACTCTGGAGAAATGTAAACAGTATTAATATCTTTATCTTTCAAAGATTGAAATGATTTAATTTCATTTTTCTAGTATTTAAATTTAGTAAGGCTCATTATATTATGAGTTTTGAAAGCAGATACATTCCCTAATTATCTTTGCATACCGAACCACTAGTAGGTACTTTCTATGGAACAGGCCCTCAAATGTTGGCACTTTCCATATAACCCGCACTCAACTATTGATAATGCACAGAGAAGGCATGATTGATTTAAATCACATTAGGATTTTTTTTTTAAATCTATTTATCAAATACTATATAATAAAGAGGTAATATGCAAAATGACCATCATGCCCTCACACAAGATGGCCACCTCCATGTGGGCACAAGATGGTTGCCCCCATGTGGTCAAAAGATGGCCACCAGAAGATGGCCAGCAGGGGAGGGCAGTTAGGCCGACCAGGCCTGCAGGGGAGGGCAATTAGGGTTGACCAGGCCTGCAGGGGAGGGCAGTTTGGGGTGACCGAGCTGGCAAGGGAGGGCAGTTGGGGGTGACCAGGTCGGCAGGGGAGCAGTTAGGCATCAATCAAGCTGGCAGGCGAGTGGTTAGGGGGTGATCAGGCTGGCAGGCAGAAGCAGTTAGGGGCAATCAGGCAGGCAGTCAGGCAAGCAGTTGGGAGCCAGCAGTCCCAGCTTGTGAGAGGGATGTCCGGTTTAGGCCCACAGGGATCAGGCCTAAGCCGGCAGTTGGACATCCCCCGAGGGGTTCCAGATTGGAGTGGGTACAGGCTGGGTTTAGGGACACCCCCCTCCCCAGTGCATGAATTTTGTGCACTGGGCCTCTAGTTAATAATAAAATAAATAGAGAATATGTGACCAAGGTGTGTACAATCTTCACTTTTGGGAAGTTCTTTCCTTACAAACGGGTAATACATGCATTTATTCACACTTAAATATATGTTATGGGTGGATGAGTTTAAATCTTATGTTATTCTTCTTTATATTAAAGTCATTGCTATTTTTTTACATTCAAAAGAAGGTAATTGAACTTTCTGTAGAAAATGTTTAGAATTTTATCAGCTATCATTCATACAAAGTAAATATATTGTCTGAAGTTCACCTACATTAATTATGAGCATTGATCTCTTATTCAAGGTAGAGAGAGATGAATGTATCACAATGATTCCAAACAAAAATTCCTAAATATAGCCTGGATTCTCAAAAAATTAATTCTTATATTTATTTTTGCATGCTTAATGATATATGCTAACCTAATGTATTCTATGCTAAAATAAGCATAAGTTGTATGTTTATTTATTTATTTATTTATTTATTTATTTATTTTTCATTCTATCCTATTATTTTTGGAAAGGCTTATATTATTCACAATTAATCCTGATCACTCATCTTCTTACTTGTGAATCCCCAAGAGTAATGGTCATAGTTTTCCCGGACTATTGTCTCTCTTATGTCTAGTGTAGAAGTCAGGATTTGCCAGATTTTGTCATCCTTTATTATGATTTTAAGCATATTTGCATATGTATGATGAATCTTAGATACTTCTGTCATCTTATGTAAATGCTTTTTTGCTCAGGGTCTCACTGACAGGTGAGCTTAGGAAAGATAGTAGCAAGGACTTAAAGGAAAACTCATATTCCCACTAAGCCATCAAACCTGGAAGAGTATTGTTTGATAGGATGTACATGCAAATAAGGTCACTTGCTATTAACTTTTAGTTTTCCTAAGGTATACCTGTTTGACTTGTAGTTCTGTATCCCTGCAAGGCTATGGTTTTCTGAAGAGGGATTTTCTTGTTTCATGGAAAGATTGAAGTAGAAGAATAGTTTGTAATAAGAAAGAAGTCAACCTTTGCCCTCAACACAAAATAGACCTTCACATACTTTCCTACCTCAGCAAAACTTGGAGAAATTGTTTAAAAGTGTGTGTACAGGTGAAACTCCATAACTTTTAATTCTGCCTGCGCCTGGAGACCATCAACATGAAAAATGAGTAGAAAACCTGTTGTAGAAGAAAAAATTAGCCTCTCTAAAGGAATGAATACATCTGAACTCATGTTTAGATTAAATAAGATTCTTTTAACTTATCCTATCTATACTCATAAAAGGGTAATATGCTAATTAGACTGGGAGACCTTTCAGGAGACCTTCCAGACGTCCTTCCAGACAAAGCCATGGTGGTGGGGCCAACGCAGAGATGGTTAGGGGTGATCAGGCCAGGAGGGGAGGGCAATTGGGGGAGAGCAGGCTGGCAGGAGAGGGCCAGTTGGGGGCGAGCAGGCCGGCGGGGGTGGGGGCTGTTGGGGGTGAGCAGACCAGAAGTGGGGGGGCACTTGGGGGTGATCAGGCCAGAAGGGGGGGCAGTTGGGGGCGAGCAGGCCGGCAGGGTGGGGGCAGTTTTGGGGGTGATCAGGCCGGCAAGGGGGGCAGTTGGGGGTGATCAGGCTGGCAAGGTGGTGCAGTTGGGGGCGAGAAGGCCAGCAGGCAGAGTGGTTAGGGGCAATCAGACAGGCAGGCAGGTGAGCAGTTAGGAGCCAGTGGTCCCAGATTGTGAGAGGGATGTCCGACAGGGATCGGGCCTAAATTGGCAGCCGGACATCTCCCGAGGGGTCCCAGATTAGAGAGGGGTCAGACCAGGCTGAGGAACACCCCCCATGCATAAATTTTGTGCACCAGGCCACTAGTTTTTAATAAGAGATCTAAATAGCTCAGAACTAATGGCAACTTTTCCTTGCAACCCCAAGTCCTGTTGAAGAGTTGTGAAAAATGATTATATACTTTTAAATTTCTGTTCAGGCATTTGAGCACATATATAGTGTCTTCCATATTATTACTGTGGATGAACGGTCTATGCTATTCATAATCATCAATATAGGAGTCATCTACTGCCACCTACTCAAGGACTTTGCTCCATAATTCTTTCATTTTTTCTTGATTCAATGATTCATTTTTTCCTCAAATATCCTGTAATAACTTCTATACTTTAAAAAAAGAGTAACACAGTCATCTCATCAGCCCACAACCCTCTAAGCTGACATTTCTCTGCTTCTTTATGGAGATAAATTCCTCAAAGGATAATCTATATTCTCCTTCTTTATTTCTTCTCCTCTCATTTTCCTTTGGATTCAGTTCAGTCAGACTTTTGTATTTATCATCCCATTAAAACCACTTTTGCCAAGTCATCAATAACCTGAAAACTGCCACATTGAATGTAATCCAGGCTAGTCGAGTCTAATTCCTGCCCCATGGTACTCATCCAATTGTTAGAATTTGATTTGGAGCAATTGATCAGCCTTATACTTCCTTCACTTGGTCCCTAAGGCATTATTTTATAGGTTCTTCTGCCCATCTCACCACCTGTTTTTACTGGGTGTCCTTTGCTGGTCTTGTCTCTCCTCTCCACCTTTTTATCCTGAGAATGCTCTATAGCTTAGTTTTTTAACTTCTTTATCTATAATCACTCCCTAAATTGTATCGTCCTTCATTATGGTTATAAATTCTATCTCCATGCCAATGGATCCCAAATTTGTATCACTGAGCCAGACTACTCTCTATGTCCCAGGCTTATATAAAGCCTATTATCCAATAAATTCATTTGGATGTTTAATAAACATCTCCTAATTAACATGTTTAAAACCTAAGCCTTGATGTTGCTCCCAAACCCCCTTCTCTCCTCTGATCATCTCACAAATGGTTATCCAATACTTCCAGCTCCTGAGATCAAAAGCCTAGAAAGCATCCTTGCCTCTCCTCTTTTCCTCACAATCCTCCCAAACCATTAGCAAATTCTGATGGTTTTAGCTTTTAAATCTGTCTCCTTTCTTCTGCTTCTGCTGCTCCTACACTAGACCAACCTACCATAATTTATCTGACTCTATTGCAATACTAGTGGCCTGGTGCATGAATACGTGCACATTGAAAGCAAATTAATTAGAAGAAATATTTTAATATCGCTATTTCCCTTTTCCTATAATAGAAGTGTCAACCAAATTCCTGATCGACAATGACAGATCGAAACCCATGCATGTGATTGGCACCAGTGAGAGCTTTATATGTATCACACATGCGTGATTCAATTTAGCCTTTTATATATATATATAGACTAAACTTGCTTAATTAGACCTGCTTTCTGATTTAGCTAAACTTTTCCAGCCCAGTGAAGCACCCAACTTCTCTTTCAGGTAATTGTTAGCAGCACAGCAGTAAATATCAACATGAAGCCGATTATTATTGTAGATCATGCAGGGAGAACAAAGGGTGAAATATTTAACTGCAGCAGTGTTTGATATATTGTGCGCATGAGAAAACCTGAAGTCATTTTCAAGGTCCACCATTTCTTACTTCTTTTCAGCCGGGTCAAGTTGCTAAGCTTTCTAAATCTCTGTTTTCAGGCTAATGAAAAGAAAATAGGATTCCACTGAGTCTCCTATCTACCTACTCCAGGACTTCTGTGACGATCAAATGAGATGAGTCACATGAAAACGCTTTATGGACATTTGGTTACAATGTGAAATGTTTCCACCTGGCTATAAAGCAAGTCATGTCCTGTGCTGAAGAAATTGCAAGGAGGTTAGTTGCTAGGGAAAGGAAGCTGGGCGTTGCTATGTGACATCATTACCCGGCACCCACAGCAACCATTCCTGGGCTGGCCATGGGGTCTCGACAGCATTGGCTGTGATTTGGTGAGCTGTCACTCCGGGTTGGTGGTGGGGCCAGTGTCCCACTTGGAGGAACCCGAGTGTTGCTTTGTGGGCACCAGGCACATACTGCTGTTTTTCTGTAAATGACCAGTGCACGTCATGGCAGCTCCTGCATTGATCATCTGCCCCCTGGTGGTCAGTGAGCATCATAGTGACTGGTCGGATGGGCAGAGGGACACTTAGCATATTAGCCTTTTATATATAGAGATTAGAGGCCTGGTGCACGGATTCATACACCAGTGGTGTCCCTCGGCCTGGCCTGCATCCTCTCACAATCTGGGACCCCTTGGGGGATGTCAGACTGCTGCTTTCAGCCCAGTCCCCACAGGCCACACTGAGGAATCCCACCAATTTATGTCTTCACTGGGCCCCTAGTATGCATGTAAGATCTTTGGTTAATCTCTTCCCATCCTCCCCCGTTACCCCTTCCCTCTGAGATTCATCAGTCTGTTCCATGTTTCCATGCCTGTGCATTGAGTGTCTTCCCCCTGGTCATCAGTGCGTGTCATAGCTACCGGTCAAATGGTCACTTAGGCTTTTATATATATAGATAGCCTTACTAGTCTCCATGCCCCTTGTGCCTTATCCCTCCTTTATCACTATTTTCTACTCTATAACCAGATATATACCTTAACATGTTAAGCGCCAAGCCTGTTTTCTCTTCCTTTCTGTTTAGCCCGCGATATCTGATTTCACCCATATGCTGGCAGCACCAGTGACTGACCGGTCCAGATGGAAAGTGTAGTGTCAGTCATCGGTGACTGACATGGCACTTAACGTGTTAAAAATGAAGTCATCATTGTGTTATTTAGCTCCACTGTCTTTCCTCCTTCTTCACAGTAAAAGCCCAGTTTGGTGTATTTGCTATCTCTTGTTCTCCTCTCCTATTTCTTCCTTTGACTTCTCTATCTGATTCATGCTCTTGCTATTTATCAAACAGATTCTCAATTCAGAGTACCTGATATTCTCTCTGTTGGCCTTATTATGTATACACTAACTATTGACTGGATGAAGAAAGAAACTGAGGTAGATGGATTATGTAACCTGGCTAACAAAATATACTAACTTTAGGGAAGAATAAGGACTAAAATCTAATCTCTTTTTCCACAGTGCTTTTTCTCTAGGTATCTAAAATTTAAAATTCAGACAATGAATGTCTTCATTGTAGTATATAAAGTAGAAGCACTTTATATACTCAGATAGACATGGACCTTCTTTTTTGATTTTCTGGTGAAGTCTATCTTGCAACATATTTATTTTCAAACACTATCTGAATACTTTTAGTATTTAGAAAAAAAAAATCCCTTGCATAATCACGAATGTTATTGAAGAGCTTTCCTGATTGTAGGAAGAAATTTTAATTGTGCTAGTTTCTTATTAAAACAATTAGCAACAACAAAACGATCTAACTATCTAAAGTTTTTCTTCGAAAAAGGAAATTTATGCAGATCATTTACCATGTGGAATTAAAATGTAAAGAAACTCACTGAACATCATATTGATGTGTGAACTATGAGGTGTTTTATGCTTTAACTTCTGTAAAAAGTTAGCACTGAAACTGTCCATTTGGATGGTACCACAATTATTTCATGGAGCAATTCTCTTTAATTCCACATCGCCAGCTGAAAAGAACAAATTGTGTTTCAGTAAGAAAGAAATAGTTACATTCTTCTTCATTTCTGCCATAATTCAATTTCCTCTGCTGGCTGCTCCAGTCCACTCCTGACGGATGGCAGGCAGCAACATATGGCAACATTGAGAGAATTTGCAAAAGAAGTCTGCTGATGGTAACAAACAAATAAACAACAGGAAGATCCAACAGTCAGGAAGAATTAATAAAGCTGGCAAATGCTTGGTAAGTAGAGCTTCTCACAGCAAACAAAACCAAGTGTCTGCACATATCTTGGTTGAGCTTTTATCTCATCAAGCAGAGCATATTAATCTCCAGGGCTGTACTGAATTTAATATAAGTTGCAAACATAAGCACTTATTACTAAAGCCTCCATATTTCTTGTGCTCGTGATTCCCTAAAATTGAACTACCAAAAACTAAATAGGTAAATTGTGGTAATTTTAGCAGCTTGCAAAATCTAATAATTTCTGCCTGGCAAGGAAAAAACAAACAAAAGGAAACATACAAAAATCACCAAAACATTTTGATGTAGAATGGCTAGAATATGCCTTCAATGTCTTATTAATAAGGGATGTTAAGCTTCTAGGATTGTTTGATGTGCAGTAAAAATAAGGTTATGTTTTGAAAATTAATTTGCTTATATAAATTATCTGCTAAGTCCCTTACTTTGTCTTGTGGCACCAAGTACTCCATTAGCTGTTTTTTTTCCATTTCTATTACAATACAACCCTCCCCAATACTGTGGATTTGTGTATTAATAGGATTTACCCCTAATTCCAAATTTACACACACACACACACACACACACACACACACACACACACCCACACACATCTGTTTCATTCTCAGATCAGTAAAGCTATTTTGGGTTGGAATAGCATGCTGTACTTCATGATGTATTCCATTCAGAAAGGTTGGCCAAAGGTCGGCTCAGGGCAGATCTCCTCTCTAGGGAGTAATTCTGCAATGAGTAGAAAAGCTGACTGCACACTGAATCAGAAAACTTACGATTTGATTTGGTATTTTCATTACCTACCTACGATGACTCAAATCAGTTAACTCTCAGGGCCAAATATTTTTCATCTATAAGCATTCATGTAATGGGTACCCTGTGCTCTAAATTCCTTTAGACAATAACATGTAGGTAAAGACTTTATGGTTTGACTGGAAGGAGAAGATCTAAAGAACAAAATAAAGTGGTATATTCGCATTCTACTTATTTGGCTATGGACTAGGTTTTATGAAAACACCACAAAGAGAACAAAATCGTCCTTAGCCACTGTAGTCAGTGATGAAGCCACACGCTACTACTAAAGGTTGTTGGGGGAATTAATTTGAATAGAAAGGGTTGTTGTGCATTTTAAAGTGTAGATATTCAAAGTAAAGTATAAAATATAAGTTGTAGACATGTGATTAAACACTGTTATATCTATAATAATAAAAGAGTAATATGCTAATTAGACTGGATATCTTCCGGACATCTTTCTGGATGTCCTTCCTGATGAAGCCGGGACCAGAGGGAAGCCAGCTGGTCTCAGGTGCCTGTGGGCAGCCCAGGGGAAGCCATCCCAGGTCCTTGGTGCTGGAGAGAAGGCAGTGCTGGCAGCTGGAGGAAGGAAGGCCTATTCTTGCACGAATTTTCGTGCATTGGGCCTTTAGTTATTTTATGAAAGCAGAAATCTATTGCTAAGATTTTTATATTAGATCCCCAGTTATTTCCTTTGAATTGAAAACATATAAGAGTAAATTCACCAATGAGCTAGTCTGCCTTTTGTTATCTGGTATAATAACTACAAAGCAGGTGGCCTTTATGGGGCTCTATGCCCTCTTCCAGTATTATGTGCTCTGCTTTCAACATTCACTTTCTGTTACTACCAATCAAGATTCTGTTTCTTTGGTATAACTTTTTTATCTTTTCCATTAAACAGGAAAGATCACTTGACAACCAAATTTTGGACAATGGCCAAATGCCATTTCAGGCAAACCACCAGCACTCTGGAGAAGCACTGAGGGTGCTTCACTATTCATAAATAGTCAAAGTCAGATCTGTGATAGGATTCATTATGGTTTGCATTTACATAGGATCTTTAGGGCTATAAATTCACAGACTTTGCAAATTTTACCTGTTGTGAAGGTAAAGAACAAACCAGAATGTAGCAATCCGCTGGCACATTGGGATTTTCTAGACTGATGTGTGATATTTAATTGAAAGTATAAGGGATTGTTAAATTAGGAGAGTGCGGTTATATGAACTGGAATAGTGCCAGGCTTCTTATTCTGCCCTGGGGACATTACAGACTCCTAAGAAGAGACCAGATTGCTGGTACCAAGGCTTATGTGTGAAGGACAGCACTGGAGCAAACTGGTCATTGGGGACAGTTACAGAGCGAGAGCTGGGATTTTATTTCTTACAATGAAATTGTCCTTGTCTAGATATCAACACAACCATAGGGTGAAGTGACCTAGAGAAAAGTTCCTGTGTAAGCACTTTTTCTATTTTATTCTTTGGTTAAAAATCTCAGAACCGAAGATGAATTTTGGCTTAAATTTTATAAAGTAAATTGTTGTCCAAGTAAAGATAATATTAGTAGGGTTAAGGATAGAATTACAAATAACTAACCACTTCAAATGAACAACACATATTTCCAACTAGCTGCATACATTTCGATGACTAATTACTCAGGAGAGAGAACAGATGAGTTCATTGTATGTTTTGGTGCTGAAGAAAATATGAAAGAGTAAAGGAGAAGGGTAAGGCAACAAAAATACAATCTTGTAGACCATGATCGCAAAAGGCAGTTTTGTTCTTAATATTTTCATAGCATTTTCCACTTCAGCATTTATTTTTATATTTGTGTATCCTTTTTCAGATCCTTACTATGACATCTTGACATGACTTCACTTCTACTGAGTGAAAAATGATGGTATTGGCATAGTTTTGTATTTTATTTCCATTTCATTCAAGAAGCTGTGGAAGAGAGAGGTTAACTGATTGACAGGTGATAGTGTATGTCAGGAACCTTAGGCGAGGCTCTAGCACCTTTTCACTGTACTTGTTATTTTCAAATACTGCCATTGTATTGAGAGTCATTACTTCTGGGCTGAACTTATATGGCCCAACAAACTTCTCAACATTTTTCTGTGTGTTGGCTCATAGAATTTCAGGTGTAGGAAAGAAATAGAGGGTGGATGTGTTCTAGACATTGACATAAATCTAGAATGAATATAGCCTGTATTATGACAGAAACCATGTGTGTGAAGACTGCATTTTCCATCCTCACCTACAGCCGGGACTTGCTGTAGGAGGTGTGTATCCCACTTACCCATCTCACCTCAAGCTCCCTCATTGACTTTTGGCGAGTGAAACATGAGCACAGTAAGTAGCAGAATTCGCATGAGCTCTGAGGCTAGGTGTGGCCACATGGAAATGTATTTCTCTTGCTATGGGGAGCATAACTGAAAGGCAAAACCAGCTTCTGTACTCAGGATCCACTGCCGTGTTCACGCTGAAAGGACACTTCCCATGGGCTGCTCTCAACCAGTGGCTGAATGCAGTAGGAAAGTAAGGCAGGCCAGTTTCTACCAGATGTGGGACTCTTTTGACAGGCAGCTTTGGCTAAAAGACTCCCCATCAACTTGTCTGAAACCTTCTTGGATTGTCTTGTAGTCAGAGATTCTGTGTACCCATCTTTTCTTCCTTCTCTCCCTCCTTTGTAGACCTGAATTGCCATCTGTAAATCTCACTGCCTCCTCTGGCTTACTCCGCCTTTTCCTTCACAGGTGTGTTACCCAATAAATATCTTGCACATCTAAACTCCACCTTATGTCTGCTCCTCCAAAGACCCAAACAAATGACTAGGTCATAAAGGCTGTGTAGCTTTCTCCTTGTGTACAGGGCCCCTCTTTTTTGGAGTCGGATGCAGCAGGTAAGACAGCTGACTACCCTTACACTCTTAGGCTGGGAGGAAGTCCAGGAAACATGAAATGAGAAGAGGCCATGTGAAGGTCCTTCAGTGACTGTCCACAGAAACCCCTTGCAGTCACAATGTGAGAATGTGTCCTTTCTAGGAAATTGTGCAATTGTATCTTCCAGATATTCTAGGGGCAAATATATGGCTCTTTGTGATATTAGTTTTCAGCATGCAATTTTTAGAAAGTGTATATGTGTGAGAAAGTTCATGATTATGTATATATTTTCAACCACAGACCTCTATACCACAGACATTTATAACTAAAGAACTTAGCTAAAGCAGTTCCAATGTTAGCTGATGTGCTCACCACAGGAATATCTATCTATCATCTATCTGTCTATCTATCTATCTATCTATCTATCTATCTATCTATCTATCTACCTACCTACCTACCTACCTATCCATCTATCTATCATCTACCTATCTATTTTTATCGTCTATCATCTATCTATCTATCTATCTATCTATCTATCTATCTATCTATCATCTATCTACCATCTATCAATAAGGTATGTATTTAGTTTATTGCTGGAAATGGAAGTAGTCATTAAGCTTAATAATTGATTGATCAAAGAAGTTAGTATTCAAAATCATTTTCTCTCAGAAACATTATCCTATTGTCTTTTAGCAACCAAGTATTGCTGTTGAGAAGTCTGATTATGCTGAAGTTGGTCCTTTTTATGAACTCTTGCCCTAGTTTGGCTTCTTCCCCTTTACTGTCCTTCTCCCTTACGTTAATTTATCCTGGGAGCCAGCCCTTAATAGATCACTTCAATACACTCCAGGTTCTCAGGGTTTGCTTCCTGGAATCACACCTAAGGTAGAGTCAAATGTTTTATTCTACAGGAAGCAGGCATTTCAGAGAGGGATGAAAAGGCCATTGTGGTGCTGAGAGGTCACTCTGAGCCAGCTTTGATCCCTGGAGGACATTGAGTTGGGGAGGATGAGAGCAGAAGAGGTTTCTTTTTAGCCAAAAAAGTGCATTTTACATAGAAAACATTGTTGTCTCTACCCTCCTTTCAGACATCTGCTTTTTCTGTGAATTTTTAGCTACTACCACCTCATAAACACCAGTTGGACACCTTTGGTTCCTGTCACAAATTCTGGATAGCTTTTGAATTCCAACAGGTTATTGTTAATAAGAAAAGCATATTGCAAAGTCTAATCAAATTATTCAGTGTCTTGCTTTTCTATTTATCAAATAAAAGAACATGAGCTCCAGATACAAGAAATTTATTGAAAAGCTTTCATGTGCACCTAAACACCTACTACTTCATTTTCCTCAGGACATTAATCTTTCCATTCATCATCTCCTTTTCATATGCTCAGACACTGGCACCTTATCGTGAATTCATAAGAACACAATAAAAACAATGCTTGCTTGTACGTATGCTGTAACAAATTGTTACCACCTCCCCCAAGAGAAAGACAATCAAAGGTTCCACTTTAAACTGTGTTTTCAATAGCATCCTTCATTTGCTCTATTATCTTCCCTCAATTCCATGTGCGTCGTTGCATATGGAGACATCATTCCCACTGTTCATTAAGGTTCCCGCTGAGCCTGAAAGCTGGGTCCAGACAGCTCACGGTTAACTTCTGTGAGAAGACGCTTGCTCAAGAAGAAATATGTGTTCCCTTTTTACCAGCATCCAACATTCCCACTGCTGATAAAATAAAGAAGAGGGCAAACAAAGGATGAGGCTCATGATAACCTTTCGGTGTCGGTGCAGACCTCCCACTGGGATATATTTTCCACCTGACAGGTGGTCTATTCTGCTCAAATAAGCAAGAGCACCTGACCCACCTCTCAGACCTGGGGCTCAGAGCAGCAGGGTTCATGCTGAAACACTCTTCTGTAACGTCTTTATTAACCTGTGCATCTGATCTGCCCACTTAGAAGTTTCTGTGCATGAGGCCCTGCTCCATGTGTTTACTAGGGAAATCTCTCACCCGTGTCTGAAAGACTTCTAACAGACTGTAATTATAAATGTAAGAAAGCCATGCTCACACCAAGAAAGAGCATTTGTGCCCTGGCCGGTGTGGCTACATGGTTAGAACGTCAGCCCTGGGACCAAAGATTCCTGGTCAAGGGCACATACTTCACTTGTAGGTTCAGTCTCTGGCCCTGGTTGGGGCACATGCAGGAGGCAACCAATCAATGTGGGTCTCTCTCATCGATGTTTTTCTCTTTCTCTCTTCTCTGCTTCCTCCCTCCCTTCCACTCTGTCTGAAAATCAATAGAAAAAAATATCCTTGGGTGAGGATTAAAAAAAAAAAAAAGCATTTGTAATCTTTCCTTACATTAGAGCCATTTTCAGATTTACTTTTCTTTGAGATTTGATAAAAAAAAAATACATACCAAGGCTTCTCATTACAGGATAAACATATTGTTATTGGCAAATTTCCAAAGTATTAGGAAAAGTGAGAATGTCTTCTTTGTAATAATTATGTATAACAGTAATTAATGGTCTGGGACTTGTGTGATTAAGTAGATTTCATACCTAGATTCTTTTCTAAGTCAATACATCCGAGTATTTCCAGTTTCTAAATATATCTACTTTCTTAATTCATATTGACCCCATTTCTTTTAAATTATACTTCCAAGTATTTGAAGTTCTCCAAAGCTGATCTATTTTATCCTTTTTCCCATTCACAACAGAAGCCATGTCAAGGTAATTAACTTTGATAACCTACATAGCATAAAGTTATTATAAGTGAACAGAGAGCACAAAATCTTTGCAGAAAATCCCCTAAATTATTTAGTTTCTAAATTAGAGCATCTTCTAATTTTTAATAGTATCTATTGTGACTAAACAAATCAGGGTATAGGTAAGTCTTGAAAAAGTTTCCTTTTTAATTTTTGAATGAAGGAACATTTGTAATAAATTATAATTAAAAATATCAGAGAAGGACTTAATCTTCAGGTTTTAATAGATTACAAGTAAACGCTTTTCAGCCTAAGATCATTCATAATTTTAACTGAGCTGGTTCTTTCAGGTTTTGATTAATTTGGGTCTAACAGAAGAAACGTACTCATTTTTGAGAAAGTCCCCAGCTTTTGGTTCCATGACAATTTGTTTCAGTTTTCAACTTCATAAATTTGCTTCCTGCTGCTTTGAGTTTCTTTGGTGAGGACCTCTGGGGATATATTAATTTGGTGTGGAAATCCTAGTTGACTGAATCCCTGATAGTAGAAGGGAAAAAAGTACATTTTTCTCTTCAAGCACATTTTAAACATAGGGCAGTATTGAGAAATGCCCACAAAACACTGGAAAGAAGGTTACTGGGGAGGACTGCTAGCCAATGACGAGCCACGCTGTGACTTAAGTCCTCCACACAGGGATCCACAATGACTCTGAATACCAGCACATCCTTCTTGGAGTGGGAAAGCTAAACTTTCCCTGTAACCACTAGAAAACTAACCAGTCCTCTGTGACAGCATAAGCCAACTCAGAATGAAACTTTCTTTTCTTTTTCTTTTTTCTGTGTTTTGAACACTGCTAGGGTTTCTTTTTTTTTTTTTTTTTTGGGGGGGGGGTGTTCCAAGTGGGAGCATGAGAGACTGGTTAGAAAATTAAGTCCAAATTCTCTTATCCCAGATTTTAAAACAGGAGGGTGAAATTGATGGTTTATAATGACACCTGTTTTTGTCTACCCCTGCCTCAAACCTCACTGTCTCAAATACTAGATCTATTTTTCAAGAGGAGCAAAGAAATATCTGATGGTATCTCTATAGATTTACCAAAACTAAAAATATGTGTAACTTTTAAAACTTTGGATGAATATTGTTGTTGGCTTTTCTGTTAGACTTACTATCTGTCCTTTTGATGTATTAAAACTTAATGTGATAGAAATGTCCTTTTAAAAGAAGTTGTAATTTACAAAAAAAAAACCCTTTAGAAATAATCCAAATATGAGGTATTTGTGCTATCTGAGCCAAATTAAAATAATTATTAAAATGACTAGATGTCTGCTTTAAAATCTAAGGCTGCATATTCAAGGCATGTAGCTGATTCTACCAATTTAAATGTATTGAAGTTACAGCAAGTCAATTGTTGAGATACAGTGTTTGAAGACCTAACTCTAAGTGGAAATTTGATGCCTTATTTTAGCATGAAATGCTGCCATTTGGTGGAGGGAAGGAAATACGCAGAATTTGTTGCTAGCATGTACCAAAATTGGAATCTAATTTCCTTGCATTTTTGTTTAATGCCGTTCCAATTGGAGGCATGAAATGAGCTGGATGAATCATCTAAGGATGGCAGCTCCACAGGCATCCACCAACCTGCTAAAAGGCTTTGCAAGTGTTTGTTTGTTTTTGTGATTGTGTTTCTCAGTTTGCAGATGCTTATCCAGAACCAGCTTTCTACACTGGCAAGCAAAACTGAATGCACTTCAAATGTGCGTGTGTTCTAGTCGTCATATTGACATTCTTTATTGGAAAATTAAAAACTACTTGTTGATGAAAGTGAAGTGGGGCAATCTTGTGATTTTAAAAGAACGAAGATTAATCAGATATGTCCTATACAAGCAATTTGTCATGGGAAAAGATAGTGTTCACATGTTAAAAATGTTAATAAGCAAATGAAGGAAAACATAGTTTCTTAGTCCTGATCTCTGGCATGCATACATATGATACTGTTGTAATTAACCTTGTTATGAATGGCAGGAAGATTTCTGGGGGAAGGGACTGGGAGGGGGTGTGGATAGACGCATGCCTAGTAAAGTCTGGGTGAAATGGGGAAGGTACTTGCCTGTTAGTCACACCTGGGGACAGGTCATTGGCCAGTGTAGGCATGGCCACTGCAAGCTCAGGAAGATTTGAGATATTTAATCTTCTAAAGAAAGAAGTTCACTCTCCTGTGGTTTGGGGACTCTTGGGAATCTTGTTGCAGGGGGCAAGCTCTCTTGGCTCCCCTTGCATTCGCCCACATGGCCTACAGCCATGTACACCCCACACAATGAACTGATGGACTGCAGCTAGCCTAATGCTGTACCAGACCCAGCTCCACCATGAGACAGAAGCTTTAGACACTGGCTTTGCTTTTAGCTCTACTGAATCCCCAGCTGTAGTTCTTCTAGGGCCGGATTAAGGGAAATGGGACTTTGGAAACTCAGGGATGTAATTTCATGCAAATAAAAATCTCTCATCTTCCCCTCCAAGTCTCAGAGATTACCTTTCTTGAGATATCATAAGGCCATCACTCCCAGCACTGTGTGGAGAGAGGGATACCTCACTTTCACCTGTAAAACATAGACATAGTCAGTTTCTCATTTGAAGTCCTCTCTCCTTTTGGTTCATTTATGTTCTTGTGTGGACATGATCATAAATAAGACTAAGCAACTACAACACAGAAACAGGCATACATCTGCAGAAAGTCTGGGTATGGAAAGTTAAGCGGCTTGTTGTCTGGGGTACACATTTCAACAAGTTGGGAGGAAACTGCAGAGACAACAGGACAAATTGGATAGACTAGTCATATGGGCAAAAAAGGCTTGGTAAAAACTTTGGCAGTGCTTTATTTTATAGAAATACTAGAGGCCTGGTGCACGAAATTCATACACTGGGCGTGGGGGGCATTCCTAAGCCTGGCCTGAGCCCTCTCACAGTCTGGAACCCCTCAGGGGATGTCCGCCTGCCGACCTAGGCCCGCTCCACAGGATGCGGACCTAAGCCGGCAGGTGGACATCCCCCTGGGTTCCTTAGAGCTGCTGTGAAGGCGGGAGAGGCTCCCACCACTGCTGCTTCACTTGCCAGCCTTGAGCCCAGCTTCTGGCTGAGCAGCACTCCCCCTGTGGGAGTGCACTGAACACCAGGGGGCAGCTCCTGCATTGAGCATCTGCCCCCTGGTGGTCAGTGTACGTCACAGCAACTGGTCATTCTGCCGTTTGGTCAATTTGCATATTAGGGTTTTATTATATAGGACTAGGGGCCCGGTGCACGGAATTCGTGCACTGGGTGTGTGTGTGGGGGGGAGTGTCCCTCAGCCCAGCCTGCCCCCTCTCACATACTGGGAGCCCTCAGGTGTTGACCCCCATCACCCTCCAATCGCAGGATCGGCCCCTTGCCCAGGCCTGACGCCTCTGTCAGAGGCGTCAGGCCTGGGCAGGGGACCCTCATTTACCCCCATCACTGGTTCTGCCCGCAGCCCAGGCCTGATGCCTCTGGCCCAGGCATCAGGCCTGGGCAGGGGACCCCCAGACCCCTCCGATTGCTGGCTCTTCCCCTTGCCCAGGCCTGATGCCTCCGCCAGAGGTGTCAGGCTTGGACAGGGGACCCCCATCTCCCCCTGATCACTGGCTCTGGCCCCCGCCCAGGCCTGAGGCCTCTGGCCCAGGAATCATGCCTGGGCAGGGGACCCCCATCTCCCTCTGATCGCTTGCTCCACCCCCCACCCAAGCCTGATGCCTCTGACCCAGGCTTCAGGACTGGGCAAGGGGACCATCATATCCCCCCAATCCCCGGCTCCGCCCCCCACCCAGGCCTGATGCCTCAGCCAGAGGAGTTGATCCTCATCACCCTCCGATCACCAATCACCGGATCGGCCCCTTGACCAGGCCTGACACCTCCGGCAGAGGTGTCAGGCCTGGGCAGAGGACCCCTAACTCCCCGCGGTTGCAGGCTCAGCCCCTGCCCAGGCCTAATGCCTCTGGCCTAGGCGTCCGGCCCGGGCAGCGGGGACCCGCAGCTGCAGCGGCCCCACGATCGTGGGCTTTGCTTTAGGCCCAGGCAAGGGACCCCTAGTTCCTGGGACTGCCAGCATAGACCGTGCCCAGCTCCCATCGCTGGCTCCACCCCTACTTCCTGCTATCACTGGCCAGGGCGGCAAAGGCACCTGATTCTCCGATCATGGCTGGGGGGCAGGGCAAAGGCACCTGATTCTCCGATCATGGCTGGGGGGCAGGGCCGCCTTTGCCCTGCCCCCCAGCTCTTAGCTCCCCCCTGGGTTTCCGATCACTGTCAGTGGCAGGGGGCTTCTTCCTGCTTTCCCTTTCGCCTCCCTGCATTGTGCCTACATATGCAAATTAACCGCCATCTTGTTGGCAGTTAACTGCCAATCTTAGTTGGCAGTTAATTTGCATATAGCCCTGATTAGCCAATGAAAAGGGTAGAGTCGTACGCCAATTACCATTTTTCTCTTTTATTAGTGTAGATACTCATAGGTCTCACATTTCTCATTTATAATTTATTTTGTGATGTGAAAATGTCACCATTGTTAGCTAGTTATTAAAAGGAAGAGAGCAAATGAAATCAGAAATTGTTGAGCATATTCAGCTGGGAAGTAGAGGCCTGTTTGCTTCACCAAGAATTCAGCTACAGCTTCACACTCAAGAAATCACAACATTGTCCCTCCAAGGGTGTTAACATTCCTTCTTTCACCTCTGGTACTGGATTGTGTATGTGGAAGGGAGGGAGCAGGGGGAGACAGGGACATGGGTAATAAAGACAAAATGGCACAGGGGAGATGCTTGACCCTAGATGCCTGACAGTCTAACCTGGGAAAGGGATCACTGCACCCATCAGAAACCCTCAAAGTTTAGGAAGCTGATTGATTATTTGGAAAAGCTTCTGGTTCCTCCAAAACCCAAGAGGTTTGTCCTTAATTCCAGGTGAACAAATAATCTCTCTCTTTTTTGCTTGGTGACCCGCACTATCCTAGATGTTTATGCATTCTCTCTTTATAGCCATGTTGCCTTAGCAGCCACATGGACACTGGCCACATGTGGACTCCACAAGCTGACTCCAGGTGGGAGCCTGGGTACAGCAGCAAAGCAATGGATTGCCTGTAACACAAGCTATGCTCGCCATGCTAGAATGGGACTGAGCTTTAAATGGTACAGAATCTCTGGACATTGATTCTATTTCTGGCCCTGATTTTCCAAGGCAGGATGGATGGACATGGGCCATAGGAGGGACATTCTTTTGATTTTGCATCACAAATGAATGTTACCACCAGATCCCATCTTCCCTTGCGGGTCCCTGTAAATGCTTTTTATTACAAAACCGTAAGAATCCCACATCCACTAATGTATTAACTCATGATTCTGTAGATCAGAAGTTCAGGCACATGAACTTATTCCCAAATCATTGAGTTGTATACATTCAATATGTTCAGCTTCTTACATGTCAATCACACCTCAATAAAGTGGTTTTAAAAACAGAGGAAGAAAAAGTTCAAGCACAGAGTTGCTCAGAGGATCTCTATTTAGAGTCTCCTAAGGCAAATATTAAGGTATTAGCAAAGCTGCATTCCTTTTTGGAGGCTCTGGAGTTACATTTGCTTCCAAGGTCATAGAAATTGCTCACAGAATTCAGATCAATGTGGTGGTCATGGATTAAGATTTCTGTTTCCTTGCTGGTTGTTGGCCCAAGGTTCTTCTCAGTTTCTAGAGGCCCCCAAATTTCTTGTCAGGTATCCTCATTCCTCCTACTTCAAAGCCACACCAGCAGGCTACATCCTTTCCTGCTTTGAGTCTCTCTGACTTCTCCTCCTGCTGTAGTATCTCTGCTTCCTCCAGCCAGATTGCGTTCACCTGAATAATCCAGGATAATCTCTCTATTTTAAGGACCATAACCTTAATCACGCCTGCAAAATCCCATCCCAAGAGTCCCTAGGCTAGCATTTGGTGAGATAACATCTTTAGAATTCTGCCTACCACAGCCACTATCACACCGTTGGCCTCTATACTGTATTACCTTACTTTGGACACATTAGTATATTTTTGAATTGGCTTTTCACACTCCCTTGGAGTTGGTGTTCTTGATGTTTATTACATTGTGCAACAGAAATTATTCAGATTTGTAAATACGTTTTTCTGACCCGGGCTCCACTATTCATTTCTAGCTTCCTAAGTGTCAAGAACAATGGGAGTTGCATTGGCTTCTGGATTTGACTCCATATTTCCTGAATATGGCTTCAGTTGCCTAGTCTTTAGCCTCATCTTGTCCAGGATGCTATGGCAGTGGTGGAAGCTGTAGACCTTCATGAAACAACCCTGGTGGTGGTCTCAGAGGAGGTGGCTTTCCTAGTGAGCCAGTTGTCTATCCTTGAAGATTTTTTTAAGGAGGCTCAATCTTGAACATGCTTCTTCATTTCAAAATAAAATAGGATTTTATTTTATTTTTTCTAAATATATTTTATTGATTTTTTTACAGATAGGAAGGAAGAGGGATAGAGAGTTAGAAACATCGATAAGAGAGAAATATTGATCAGCTGCCTCCTGCTCACCCCCTACTGGGGATGCCCACAACCAAGGTACATGCCCTTGACCAGAATTGAACCTGGGACCCTTCAGTCCGCAGGCCAATGCTCTATCCACTAAGCCCAAACTGGTTAGGGTTCTTATAGGATTTTATAAGAGCCTAGCCCTCCTCCCCCTTTTTAAATTATTTATGCTTAAAAGCATTGCAAGAGTTTATGATTCCTCTACTGAACTCTGCCGGACACAGTGTTTGATCCCAGATGTAAGTACAACATAATAGGTCCTTAAAATATGTAGCTTTGGATTAATGGTCAGGTAACAAGTATGGAGAGTCTGATGCTATGAGTTAGAACCTTTGAGGCTTTGGCCAAACACCTATTAAAATTGTCATCTACAGTAATCTGGAAGGAAAATGCTCCCCAGTGCCTGTAGCTTTGAAGGAAGTGGTTATATAGAGCAATAATGTTTGTATATCATACCTGCTTCTGGCTGTTTTTAACACAGTAATAAATAAGATGGGTGATCTGTCATGGGCAAGGATTTTCAGGTGTGTGGGCAGAGATTGGAAGATCTGGAAAGATCTAGAAATTTGGGGCTTCACAGGGTTAAAAATTCTATGACTGCCTCTATGCCCTAGAATCAGGTGTTAAGGCCCAGCAAGGAAGCTATTAAATAAAATAGAGTTAATTGTTAAGTCCAGAAAAGACGTTTGGGTTTGGTTATTGGGGCATGGAATTGACTGCAAGCAAATACACCAGATGCCTATTACTAGTATATTTGGAGATACTTGTGTTACTGAAGAAATCACAATTCTTGGCAGAAAATCCTGTGTTGTTTCAATCCCCCAAGCAGCCTTCAAGTTTCTAATCATGAGCAAGCAGGAAATGGACAATTCAATCCCAGGGAGAATCTAACTCTCTAACATCCTTTTTCTATGTGGCCACAAGGAATGTAGAAGAAGAAATAACCTCCAAGAGGGCAACAGAAGATACTGGAGTGTGTTGCTCCCAGGATGCTGAGGCAGGGTCTATGTGAGGAACTATTTCATTTCTTGGAAAAAAAATTGTAATTCCAGTGAACACTAGAATTTTTTTCACTGGTGATTATCATTGAGCATCTTCAATGCCTCCCCCTTTTTATGAATGACGGTTTTAATTTTATTTATCTTGTTTCTCATCCATGAGTTTACCTTAAACTGAGGTAGCTCTCAGTTTAAGACCGTCTTCTGAAATCACATGGGTGAAGTGAATTATTTTAAATCTTAGTCTAAGCGTATATTTTTTAATTGGTAGGGAATGGTTAAAGTGACCAGTTTTATGTCTCAGTTATGTTTCTATTTTAGAAACGTTGCATTTTTATACTCAGTTTCATATTTTATAATAGAGTTAAATTATCCATTTCTTAATGTAACCAACATGGTGTTATGAATAAGTTTTAATGAATGCCTTGAATTATTCTATGACTTTCATAGCCTGCCAAAGTTCTGTAGTCCTGTGTAAATCATGCCAAATGTTTCCTCCTATTCTCTAAATAATTAAGAAATATCTATAAAGATTTACCTTTAGGTAAATCCAAATATCATTATAATAAAACATTTTTTCTGCTTGCATATTAAATGCTACTATCTTGATTATTTGGTGGCTTCCACAGTTCATTTTTGTCACAAACTATGGGAATAAGGATACAGTCTTTGATAGAGAAAGGGTAAATTGATATGAGCTTTTATAGCATGACATCCATTGCTTTGGGTAACTTGAGAAACGTTGTTTTTTTTTAATCATATCTTCCCTAAAAATCTTTAAAAAAATGCTTACTAAAATTATTAATAAAAATAATACTTAACATATTTATCAATTACAAAGTTGTAGGAATTCTGTTAGACATATTAAAAATGTTCCCTATAATCTACTAGTATTCTAATACTATTTCAAATAAGGTAAGTGAACACAAACTTTCAAACTTATTTTTAATTGTTAACTCTGTTACAGATGTCCCCCATTCCTCCACATCTCCCCCCTCCCGTTGCCTCCCTCCACACTGCTCCTCCTAGCCCTTCATCACATTATTGTCTATGTCCATGGGCCATGCATATACTAAGCAAGGGAGTTACATGATCAAATCTAGTGAATTCAACCACAGCTCATGTGCCATATTGCGCCTGACAACTGTGCTGAAAGATGTGTATCATTTGCTGAGCTAGCTGACGATGTTAAGTTCAGGGTGAAAACGATGTAGATTTTGCTATAATTCAGCTTGATATTCTCATGTCTTTGCAATTGAAGTCCATGGCCACAGCTAAAACCTGAAAAGAGCGGGGGCCTTTTCGTCTTTCCCTCCTTGAAGCGCAGTTCAATTCAGGTTTATTCTTTAGTGAGAGGAAGGAATTACTGATCAGCTTCCTGCAGCCTTCGGCACAGCTGGCATCTGCAATACTTTGGTGTGTGTCCAAACACCACTCAAAAATGTGACATGTGGGGGGTGTAGAAGTAATTTCTCCACCTGAAGTCTCTACTCTGCACAATGGTGGTGGGGCTCAGATGGGAACTGAAGAAAAGTCATTTTTGTGCACACATAACCCAGAACCAAGGTTTCCATCTGAAGATTTAGGCTAGTGTAGCATCTGATTTCTTGAGTCCTATCAGGTCAATATTTTTTCTATAATTACCATTGCAATCACAATATTTGCTGCAAGGATTACATTCACATCACTCCCCTTAGGCCAGTCTATGGATTTGTTTATTGATAGTTGTTTAGAGAGGAAAAAAATCCCTATGCATTCAGGATTGTGGATTGTAAATGCTGCACTAGGGTAACTCCTTGTTCTGGAGTTTCCCTGACGAGTAAGAAATGTCATTGGGCTGTAACGTTGTCAGAGCTCTGGGAAGTGCTTCCTTTGGACACGTGAGGCATCACAACTCTGGAAAAGAGCTGATTATCAAGTCATATTTGCTATGGTTTTCCAGGTGGCTGGGTATTTCTGAAGCGTCCTGCTTCTCACCCAGCTGCACTCACACTGTTTTCTAGGAGACTGAGTCTACATACACAGCAACACGCAGAGAAGTGCTGCCAGTTATAAGATAAATTATGCTTCACAATTAGGAGAATCAGAGAGACAGTAGAGTGCAGCAGTTCTGCTCAGTGACTATATCTGACTATCCTTGGACCAGTTGTTTTCAATTGTTGTGGGCAATTTACTAAACATTTTAATCTAATTTCCTTCATCTATAAAACGGGGTTAGCAAGAGCTCCCTCATAGGCATCATTTTATACAGTTTAAAGTTTTGTTTTTCAAAATATGTAAAGCATATATCAGTCACATAATTACCTCTCAATAAGCAGTAACTGTTATTGCTACATTAAATACATCTAAAAAGGTTCAGACCTGGCATAAAATCTGGGTATATGTGCTAAAGAAGTCAGAATTGTATGAGGTGCTGGGACCCCTTTTCGCTTCCTTTGTAAAGACAGTTTTCACTTACTTTCAGTCTTCACTTTTCAGAAAAGGGGCATATCATATCTGTAGTCTCTATGAAGAACTGATGAATTCCATTCACTGTTCATTTTCAACTAAAAACCTTTTGGACAAGAGGAAAAAATTTGTTTACTTTTTTTTTTTTGCTCAAACTGCAGTCTTCAATTAGTTTTAAATTAATTCATTTGAGAAATGGAAGAGTAGATTACTAAAATTTTAGCAGAGAAATGCACCAATTGGAATACACTAAAAGAAGTTGTAGCTTTATTAAAACAATCCCTTAACAGCCACAGTAGACATTTAAGTTGCTGTCATTAGTATTAATTTTGATATCATTTTGACATATAGCACAGGGTGTCTGGAACTTGACTTTATTGATGGGCTAGTGGTAATTTACTTTTCGCAGTGCCTGGCTTGATCAATGAATTTAGAACCAGAGAGCTGACATTTAATTCTGTAAGCCTTAAATCTCTGTGTGTTTAAGCGTTGAGCATTTAAATACAATTAACTGGTTGGCAAGAACTTGGCAGGCTTTGGTTTCAACAACCATTTATTTGTTTGTGTATTTCCAGTTGGAATTGTACTGTATCATACTGAACGATATTGATCAAGTCAGTTGGGTGATTGGCATGAACCATCTGGAAATAACTCATCTCATACTGGGCACTGCTTAATGCTGAGTCATTCATCACTGTGCAGAGAGCACGGGTATCTGGGATTATTTTGCTTCTCTTTTTGAGTGATAAACACACTCCACTTAAATGAATAGAACAGTTAGAAGACATCATAAGAGTTTCCTCAGACAATTCAAGGAATGATTACCAAAATTATGAATCAGTCCTTTTGAATAAGGAGTAAGTAAATGTTCTGGAAATCATGATTACGATGATATAACCAACTGCTATTTAAGATTTGAAATCTAATGTAAATGTGACATCAAAAGAGCAAAAGGAATAATCAGAATGATGTAAAAACTAACCAAATGATCTATCTCCAAATAAATGATGATTTTTATTAGTATCAATTAATTAATATCCAAATATTGTATTTCACCAAACCATTAAGTAGCTTATTGCTATTTTGGGAAAATTTAGAGAACATAATTTCTGAACTTTTTTTGTGTAAAAGAAAATCTTGACCTTCAGTCCTTATCTTCAACATGGAGATTATAATTCAGACCCCATAGGATTGTTGAGTGTTAAGTGAGAAAACACATACCAGTGCCTGAGAGACAGGCACAGAGAATGTTATTTCTTTTTCCATTTCTGCTGTTACACTCTATTCTTGAAACATCGAGGTTCATGTTTTTAAATACTTAACTCATTGCTCCAAACACACACTACACAAAAAACAAAACTGAAAACAAAAATTATATGATGTGTTATTAAACCCAGAGAAAGTAACTTCTTGCCAATAGGCAGGTGGAGAAACGCAAATGAGGCATAACTGGACTTCATCCTGAGACTATGGCCTTCCCAGCTTGAAACAAACACTTTCATGAATGTACTTTAGTTTTACATGAAAAAAAAAGTGGGGAAGGGAAAGTTAAATTCAATTTAAGGCATTACTAGAAGAGCATCAATCAGTCTGAACCTGATATAAATGCTAAAATGTATCTGAACTCTAGAAGAATTTTCATATTTTAAGAATCCCCCCCCCTTCCTTCAACTGGTGATTGCTTTCCATTAGGATTCAGGGACATTTAAGACAGCACCATTAGTTTTTCAACAGAGGAAGGCTGAGTAAGAAAATAGACTAAGGATCATTTTGAAGGCTGGAGGACATCAATGACAATGTTTTAATAAGTAAATGATTTTTATACTTTCTTTAAGAAAGCACCATAGAGCTGAGAGGTCATAGACTATGCAAGTCTTTGAAAAAGTCACTTTAACCCACAACCACCTAAGATGTTTAAGATTGACTAAGACAGAGCTGGGCAGGCAGGATGAAGTCAGATAAGCTTAAAAAGCTGACAAAGGTCATTTTATTATTGGTTTATTTCACATAGGGGCTTTTTTCCTTTAGTTTATCTTTGTTGTTGAAAGGATTACAGACACTTTTCAGAGCCTTAATAGACATATGGATATTGTGAATTTTTAAGAAGGAAATCTAGGATGCTGTACTACCTAAATTTTAAACTTGACCATAAAATGATTTTATTTTCTGAATGCCTTTTACTGTCTTATAGTATTAGTTATTCCTCTATGGGGCATAAATATTAACCTGCAAACCTATAAAGTTCACAGCCCCTTGAAAGAAATTCTTTCTACATCTTTTCTCCCTCCTCATATACTTAAAACTGGGAGAGATTTTGCACTTC
Source organism: Myotis myotis (assembly GCF_014108235.1). Classification (NCBI taxonomy): domain Eukaryota; kingdom Metazoa; phylum Chordata; class Mammalia; order Chiroptera; family Vespertilionidae; genus Myotis; species Myotis myotis. Next base: position 24,025,655 of record NW_023416357.1, on the reverse strand, counting down.
CTTGGGTGTCTTGTGAGTCATGAGTCATATTTAAATAATAGCAACATAAAATATATATGTCAATTTAAAATAAAATACCTAGTGCTAATATCAAAGTAGTTTTCCATTTATCTTTTAGCATTCCTGTGAACAAATTCAAGTGGAATAGAACTATGAATCAATCAACTCAGTTTTATAAAAGTCAACTAGGTACTAAGAATAGATTTGATTGCTGGTTGAATTATGTTCTAATGAAACTGAAAAATAAGTTGAAATATGTCTTTGTTGCCCAAGTGCCTATTTTCAAAGTTATATATTCTTCATGGAACATATTAATAAAAATAAGAAATATCAAAATGTTTAGGACTGAGTATATATTTTACTATGAAATCTAAGTATCTGTACATTTCTATAAAGTTTCTTTCTATCTTTACAATTTTCAGGAAAAATTAAGCATGTGATACTAGCTTTATTAAAAGGCTTTTAGCCTGGCTGGGGTGGCTCAATGGTTGAACATCGACCTATGAACCAGGAGATCAAGGTTCCATTCCCGGTCAGAGCACATGCCCGGGTTTCGGCTTGATCAGATAATGATTCTCTCTCATCATTGATGTTTCTATCTCTTTATTCCTCTCCCTTCCTCTCTGAAATCAATATAAATATATTTAAAAAATAAATGGAAGTTTTTAAAATTAAAATATGTAGAGCTATTTGAATGATCAGAGCAGAAAGATATTCAGAATTTCATTTCAAAATGTAGGCAATTGTTTTGGCTGTAAAAGGATTCTCTGGAAGGCTGAGTGGCCCTGCCAGAACTGTACACATTTGTGAACTCTCAGGGGAAGCTTCATCCTCTAGAGACTTTTCCGCTGCTTTTCACTTCAAAGCAGTCAGGCTCAGCATCTTGATAATAAGCCAATGTGAACAGTCAAACAGCTGTAGTTTCTCCTTCACACTCTCGGTCCTTTTGTTGTTGTGTGAGAATATGGGAATATAAATCATAAAGAAAATATTGTACTTTTACTTATCATTAACTTCAGCACATCTCTCATGGAGACAAATAATATTATTTGTGTCAGTTGTTTATGGAATAAAAGAAAAAAAACTGTTGAAAGCTGGATGGGATCAGATATTCTGATTTTGCTGGTTGACAGACAATAAATGGGGGCTCAGAAATAGTCAGTGACTTGACTAATGGCACACAGCAGGGTAGCAGGTCAGCTCAGTTCTCACTCCCATGCATCCCTCTGCCTCAAAGCCGCCTCTCCTTCAGTTCAAGAGCTGCATTTTGACCCATTTCCTCACGGCAGCCCTACGTCAGGCTCTGTGGGGATGCTTCCATGTGACAACCCTGTTTTTCTCTAGAGTAAGCTAATTGTGTATTTTTTTAACCAAATGTTTTAAAGGACATTGTAAGATCATTTATTTCTAATGATTAAAATCCAAAGAGTTTCAGATATATTTGCTTATCCAAGAACACAAAGGCTGTAAAATTAAAGTAATCTCGAGAGTATATAATGTCTAATGAATAAAGTGATTTAAGGGTGATTTTTTCCAATTGATTTTTTAAAATTGGGGTCTAATTTGCACACAATAAAATGTTCAATAGGATGGGTTTGTATTTATATTTATACATATCACCTATATCTAAATCTATAACTATCTATTCCCATTATCATTTGTCTCTCAACCACTTGAAAGCAAGCTGTAGATATACTTCCTTACTGTTAAATTCTCAAGTGTAAATTTCCCCAAAACAAAGATACATTTTTCATTACTTCCATACAACCCTCTGAACTAACTTTTTAGAAGGCCAACATTTTAATTTTTATGATCAATAAGTGTGCACATGCATGTTTTTATTTTAACATAATTATATGAAGTTAAGTGTTTTTTGAAATGATATACTTATTTTTTCTTGGATAAATGCTAATATTTATTCTATTTACTTTTCTGTTACATAAATGTTAGTATTTAAAGGACTAGTTAACAGTGGCAATAAGCAAAAATTAATATTACTAATTAAGCAAATATTATGGGTGAGAAAAATATAACAATACAATGTTTCTGTCTCCTGATACAGGGACTTATTTAAACTATTTAAACATTTTTTAATATTTATATTTTTGTAAGCTCTAAATAATAAGGCTAATTAAATAGATATCATCTATATTTTTAAAAGGTAACAATGTCACCTTTTTCCCCTTTATATAATACAGTAAGATATTTTTACTCTTTCTATTTCCTTTTCTAAATTTAGACCTTTGAACACCCCACAGCCTTTAGGACATATTTCCTTTCTCCTGTCTCATGGTAAAAGTGAATACCATCAAACATAACGTTCAGTTTCACTTAAAGCCCTGCTTTTGTCAAGCCCTTACTATACTTACTCCTGATGTTGGTCCACTATGATAAAATCAAGCTAAATATACTCTTCCTAAAAGCATTAGATCATGGAATACTTAGAATTGTTTAAAGGATATTAAGTTCTTTGAAAACAATTTTATTGAGGTAAAATTCCCATAAAATTAACCAGTTTAAAGTTTACATTCATGATGTGTAACATTATGTCTATCTGGTTCTAAAGCATTTTCAACACCCAAAAAGTAAACCCTGTACTCATTATGTAGTCCTTAACACTCCTTCTACCCCAGGCCCCACCAACACTAATTTGCTTTGTGTACTTATAGATTTAGTTATCCTGGATACATTAGATAAATGGAATTATAGAATGTGTGACCTTTCCATCTGATTTCTTTCATTTAATGCATCTATTTATGTTATGAACACATTTCAGGGTTCATATATGTTGTAGTAGATATTAATACATCATTCATTTTTGTGATGTAACTCTATTCCTTTGTAGAGGTGTGCCATGTTTTGTTTATTCATTCATTATGGACATATGGTTTGTTTCCATTTTTTATCTATTGTCAATAGTGCTGCTAATACAGATTTCTGCACATGTTTTTGTTTGAATATCTATTTTTAATATTTTGCGTGTGTACCTGGGAATAGAATTGCTAGGTTCAATGGTAATTCTGTTAAACTCTTTGAGGAACTACTAAGCTATTTTGACAGTAAGGGAACCATCTTACATTTCCAGCAGCAATGTACAATGGTTCCAATGTCTTCACTTCCTTGCCACCATTTGCTATTTTCAATTATTATCATAATTTTTTATTACCGTTCTAGTGAAGTGGTATCTCATTGTGATTTTGATTTGCATTTTCCTAATGACTAAGGATATTGCACCACCTTTTCTATTCATCGAGAGGCCAGATGCATGAAATTCGTGCAAGGATAAGCCCTCGCAGCCCCAGCTGCCTTGGCCCTTGCAGCTCTGGCTTCATCCGGAAGGTTGCATGGACAGTCGTTCCGCTGTTTGGCCATTTGGTTGATTTGCATATTACGCTTTTATTATTATAGATTGACCACTTTGTAGTCATCTTTGGAATAGTGTTTGTTTAAATTCTTGGCTTATTTCTAAATTGGATTTCTTGTCCTTTTGTTGTTAAGTTACGTCTTATTTATGTATTCTGTATAGTAGACCTTATATACAATTTGCAAATATTTTTTCTCATCCTTGTGAGTTGTCTTTTTACTCTCTTGATAATGTTCTTTAATGGACAAAAGTTTAAATTTTATGAAGTCAAATTTACCTATTTTTTCATTTTTTCTTATGTGCTTGGTGTCATATCTGTGTCCGTTGCTAAATCCAAGATCATGAAAATATACTAATATGTTGTCTTCTAAGTGTTTTACAGTTTTAGCTCTTATATTTAGGTCTTTGATAGATCTATTACTTTTTGTATATGGTGTGAGATAGGGGTATTAGAATTTTACTTACTAGTGACAGCAGGTTTTTACACTTGTAGGCATTGGTTTTCAGCTTCTCCGAAATGTTTAACTTCTGTGCATCTACAAGCATGTTCTGCTGACTAGAGACTTTTCAATCAGATCTTTCACATTCATACATTTATAATATAGACTACCCATTTCTATACCCTGAAGAAATTAAGGTAAATCTCTCTTTCTCAAGGAAAATGGTTTTAAGGCACAAAGGTAATTTGAACTTGTGAAAATTGAGGTAGATTGCAAATAAGTTATTTCTTAGGTAAAAAGTTGAGAAAGTCCTTTTCTTAATTAGCTGTACTTTCTTCGGTGACTTTTTTCAGTTCTGAAGCAATCTTATTTCCAAAGATTGAATATATTTTTGCTATATAGTTTTGTCATAACCTATACACCATATTGAATAATTAATAATGCAGTTACTTCATCATTTGCTAGGCTCATTATGGACTCTTTAAATAACACCAAAGAATTTTGGAGGAACAAAAAATATATTTTTTTGCTTTACTGTGATATTTTTAATTATTCTCATGCACAATGTTTTCCGAAATTGGAGAAGGGCATTCTTCTTGTTCCACATTTTGAAAATATAATAGCACAACAGGCCAACATTTTAACTTTACAAAACATTTCTGGCAACAATGATATCCACCTTGCAGGCACATGTCTACGGAGACTTTCTTCTTCAAAGTCAAAGTCTCACAGAATGCTTCTGTATGTCTTACAGAAACTAAACATTACAAAAAATTTACAAACGCTTTAGTTTCACAGGCTGGTAAATCATAATATTTTAGCAGTGTTTTTTATAAGGTATGAAAGGAAATATAGAAGGAAATATAATCTTTTTGGTAAGAAGGTCATAGACTGAATAGAATTTGCCAAAATGTACATTTGCACTATATGCCAAATATCTAAGTAGGTGAATAAAGTCTAATTTTTATTTGGGCATGATATTAACAGTTCTTTGTCTTGTGTTTTCTGAAGTTTCCTTGAACATTTCATAACTTTTAAGATTAAGATTTTAAACTTATTTTTTAAAAACAAAGTACTTAATAACAGAGGAGGGCATTTTTGTTGTTGCTGTGATTCAATGCAGCACTTGATAGATTAGAAAGCATGATTCCTGGTATGATCTGACAGAATTAGCTTTTCATTGTAAAGGACTAATGCATTTGCTGCCAAAATCTTTCCTTTTGTCCACTCACAGGACAATTTAAGTGTAATCTCTGATACAGAAAGTGTATATTTACTCACTTTTCACACATCAATTAAGAGAACGCTATAATAATGTGTCCATGTGGTATTTCCAGGTTAAAAGTGCTGCTATTCCCAATTAAACACACTCTTTCATTATTGTCTTTTCTCTATTCCTTTACCCTCTTTGCTAGGATCACCTCTCAAATTTCTGGAAATTGAGTCTGAATTTCTGGTTATCTGTTGGGGTAAAAAAATACTAAAACAAATCCATTTATTCAGTAAAAAATATTTGTGGATAGTCTGCTATGTGAATAAAACAGACAAAAACCCCTTCCTCATTGTGTTTAGTTTTTGCCAGGGAGAGGATTTTATCAGACATTGGTAAGTACTACAGAAAATATCCAGGCAGGGAAAGAAGAAAGGACATGCAATTCAGGTGCATTGCAACTTGCAACAAGGAGGCGGGGAAGCCTGTACCAAGATCTTTTGAACAAAACCCAGAAGGAGAGGAGCTGCGTGTCATGGGCAGGAACTTGATCCCAGTTCTATCAGACTTAAAGTTACATCTTTATATGTTTAGTACTTTACAAGTATTATTTTATTTTAAAATATTATGGGAATGTAATATTTTATTAAATAGAAAGTAAAAATCCCATCTGACAAGGGATTTATTGTACTTTGACAGAGATATTTCAATGCCTGACTGATTCAAATGGCTCCATCCATATGACTCCCACATTAAATACAGCTGTGTCAAAATGTCCTTCTTTCCTCAAAAGACTAGGTTTTAGACATGTAAACAAACTAATATAAAAACGCATGATGTTTAAGAAAAAGGAAGAATTCAGAGTTGAGGAATTAATCTGTGAGAGTGCAGATCAAAGAAACTTTTAGAGAGATGCTGGCACGTGAATAGCATCCCGAGGATCAATCAGACAGGCAGGCTTGGGCACTCTGGATTCAGGAACAATTGGTGCGGTTCTGTGTTTCCTGTGCCGAACGCCTGATCTTCGTTAAGAATTGCTAGAGCACACATCTCAAAAATTATGAGACAGAAAGTGAGGCTGAAGAAAGAGGCAGGGGTCAGATTGTGAAAGGATTTGGGTGCCTGGTTGAGGGGCTCATGAATAATTTTGAACAGAACAAATGACATCATTAAGCTTACTTTCTGAAAAGATCCTTCTGGCTGCAGAGGAATATCAATTGGAGGGATTGGTGAAAAGACTGAAAGCAGCCTCAGAAGTTTGGACAGTCAGTCGTTGTAGATGCAACACAGAACATTAAAAGTGTTAAACGTATATGTATGGAAAAACTAACAGGATTTGATCATTAACTGGATTTGAAGATTTGAGAGAGGGTTACTGGGGTGACAATGCAGGTGTGTAGATGGTATTCCTGGTTAGATTGAGGCACCAATCTTGCAATGGGATATGACTTCACAAACACTCTGCATTGCCCCACAGTATCAGTAGTCTGCCTATACTCATATTTAATGTTACTATAGTATTTTATTTGTGGGTTGAAGAAAATGTAAAGATTGAAGTAAGTTGTATAATAAAATAATTGTTGGTACCTTTTGATTAGTCTTCACAATGAAATGTTTTCATCATCTTACATTTTAGTCTATGAATGACAAGGTACATTTGGCTGGCCAACTGTTAATGATTGCTACAAATAAAAAATCCCTCCTTATGAAGAACAAAACTAATTTCGATTGCCTAGTAAGTGCACTTTGTTAATATCGCCTCTATGTGAGAACTCTGTACAAGACACTATTATTTTGAAGGTGAGAATCTAAGAATCATTTGCCCGTTATTCCATGGTTCATAAGTTGTGAGAGTGGGAGAATTAATCTCTTTTGTTCTTCATGCCAAAGTCCCAGATCTGTCCACAGCAGGAAGAAAAAAATTCAAAAGTAAATGAATAGTTTATCACTTGTATACATGATTCTAGTTAGATAAGAAAACTGTATTTCATTGAATAACCCTATATAATAAAAGCCCAGTGACTGAAACGGCAAAATGACCAGAAAACCAGAGACCAGAACAATCAAGGCCCCTCTCCCTGTCTGGCCCCACCCCCCAGTGAGCAGATAGGGACAATCAGGCAGGCAGGTGAGTGGTTAGGGGCGAGCAGGGAGGGAGGCAGGCAAGTGGTCAGAGGCAATCAGGTAGTGCGGTTAGGGGCAATCAGGCAGGCAGGCGAGCTGTTAGGGGCCAGCAGTCCCAGATTGCGAGACAGATGTCCTAAACTGGCAGACATCCCCCAAAAGGTCCTGGATTATGAGAGGGTGCAAGCCGGGCTGAGGGACGCACCCCCCTCCCTCCCCCCCACCCCCCGTGCCGCCATGCACAAATTTCATGCACTGGGCCTCTATCATATATATATATATATATATATATATATATATATATATATATATATATACTAATAAAAGAGAAAAATGGTAATTGGCATACGACCGCTACCCTATTCATTGGCTAATCAGCGAGATATGCAAATTAACTGTCAGCCAAGATGGCGGCCGGCAGCCAGGCAGCTTGAAACTAACATGAGGCTTGGTTGCCTCAGTGACGGAGAAAGCCAACGTTCCCCGCCTGCGGCTGCAGGCCTCTCAGCGGGCAGTTTAAGAAACATTGTAACGAATACTACCGGACTTCAGCCAGCGGGATCGCAACATTGTAAGCAAAGGCCAGAAACCTACTTTCAACCGCGGGGAGGCCTAAGAGCTGGAGCCAAGCCTCAAGCTAAAGCTGGCCCAGAATTAAAAAAAAAAAAGGAATAAAGGAGCGGTTGGGAGCTTCAGTCACCCGCCAGCCTGAAAACAGCCATCAGCCCCTCACCCAGACTGGCCAGGCACCCCAGTGGGGACCCCCACCCTGAAGGGTGTGTGACCAGCTGCAAACAGCCATCATCCCCTCACCCAGGCTGGCCAGGCACCCCAGTGGGGACCCCCACCCTGATCCAGGACACCTTTCAGGGCCAACCAGCCGCCCCCCACCTGTTCACCAGGCCTCTACCCTATATAGTAAAAGGGTAATATGCCTCTCAGCACCAGGATCAGTGGAGCCACGAGGCCTCCCGGCACTGGGATCAGCGTGACAGGGGGCAGCACCCAAACCCCCTGATCGGCCCTGCTCTGTGTGTGACAAGGTAGAGCCATAACCTCCCCATTGGCCCTGCCCTGAGTGTGACAGTGGCGGCGCCCCAACCCCCTAATTGGCCCTGCTCTGTGGGTGATAGAGGGCGGCGCCCCAATCCACTGATCCGCCCTGCTCTGTGCGTGACAGGGGACGGTGCCCCAACTCCCCTATTGGCCCTACTCTGTGAGTGACAGGGGGGAGCTCCCCAACCCCCTGATGGGCCCTGCTCTGTGTGTGAAGGGGGAAGCTCCCCAACCCCCTGATTGACCCTGCTCTGTGCATGACAGGGTATGGAGCTCCAACCCCCCTGATTGGCCCTGCTCTGTGCATGACAGGGGGTGGCGCTGCAACCTCCCCATCGACCCTCCCTTGAATGTGACAGGGGGCGGTTCCCCAACCCCCCCAATCGGCCCTACCCTGAGCATTACTGAGGGTGGCATCGCAACCTCCCAATCCGCCCTGCTCTGTGCATGACAGTGGGTGGTGCCCCAACTCCCCAATCGGCCCTGTTCTGAGCCCGACCAGGGGCTGCACCTAGGGATTGGGCCTGCCCTCTGCCACCCGGGAGCAGGCCTAAGCCAGCAGGTCATTATCTCCCTAGGGGTCCCAGACTGCGAGAGGGCACAGACCAGGTTGAGGGACCCCCTCTCCCCCCCGAGTGCACAAATTTTTGTTCACCGGGCCTCTAATATATATATATATATATATATATATACACACACACACACACACACACAACTGTTACAATGGGTTGACTGAAATACTGAAATACTGATTGACTGGTCGCTATGATGCTCACTGACCACCACGGGGCAGATGCTCAATGCAGGAGCTTCCCCCTTATGGTCAGTGTGCTCGCTCCCATAACCAACCTCCATGGTCCATCCCTGCAGCCAACCCACCTCTCCCATTCCCTCCCCCCAGCCGGCTGACCCCCAATCAGCCCTGATTGGGACTGGGTGGGACAGCCCCAGTCGGCTCCTATCACCAGACATGCCAAGGGACCCCACCCATGCACGAATTTTTGCACCGGGCCTCTAGTCAATTATAATGAGCCCTTGAAAGTTTCATTTTAGACAAATTGTAATTATTTTGATCAGAAATATTTGCAATTAAGAGTAACCTCAGAAACTTTGATCATGCCATAGTTCAAGGGTGAATTATGATTAGATTTCAAGTTGAGTAAACTCTATGTGCTGTTTGCAGTAGTATTTATTTTTGTAATAGGCTGCATTTGGTTTTAGATTCTGAATTTTAAAAATTAGAAAATTTTGCCTAAATGGAAGATGTGGGCACATGACTGTCTTGAAAGAGGTTTAGTAAAGTTACTTTTATATAGAAACACAATATAGAAATAGGAAAGACAAATATTTCATATGAGGTATGTGAAAATTACTATATACATATATGTATATATGTATGCATATAAAATTATTATAACTTTGTATGTGAAAGTTTGCTATTTAAATTCTTATTAATAAGATGAAAATTGTAAAGGAATTCACATTGAATATTGTGGGGTGGTTACTTATTTGCTTTCAAATTTGTATTGCCAAAAGCCTAATCAGATGCCAAATATATACAAATAGAATTCCATACTCTCAAAACCAAAGTCCTCTTTGATGTGCACAAAAGGATAATTTAAGAAAAGAAAGACATTTTTAAGCAGTGATGTCAGATGTCTTTTTAGTATTGAATGACCAATTTCAACACTATTAAAAGAGGTCAATGTTGAATTTACAACTTCTTATAAGGTTATTCATTCTTATCTAGGAAAAAAAGACTTAACCTTTTAGAAACAGAACATTTTTGCTGAGGGCACAAAGGCTTCTTAAAACATAGACTATTTTCAAAAGCACTTACATAATCAATAAGAGCTGCACATGGGAATTTGGTTCCAGTATACTGATCACTTACGTGAATACAGGGCTAAGGCACAAGTAGAACTTAGAAGGGAGAAATCGGTTCGTTCGTATTCTTCCTCCATAGTTCTTAGCCGCTAGTGCTTAAAAAACACAATTGTATGAGTCATCTTTTGAAGAAAAAAATGTGGCCATGTCTCTTCTCTCCTTATAAAACTACTTTTAATAATTTCTAATTGTTTTGTAAACTCAAATACCAACATGCCTTCAAAATTTCCAGCATGCTCTCTGGTTCATCATGCCCTGCTCTTTAACCCACTCACTTTTCTTGGAACCACTGGTTTTTCTGAGGTCCTCAAGTCCCGCCAACTCACGTTCACCTTGGGGCTGCCACGCATGTGGTTCTCTCTGCCTGGAATGCTCCTCTCTTTATTCCGGCACCACATTGAACTGACTTGTTCTTCCATGTCTCAACTTGAACATTGTTTTCTCTCAAGAAATCTAAACCCACAGTTTAGTCTTCTGTTGTACATGCTCATAGAACTCCTCATAAAGAGCACTTTGCACACTTAAAGTGAATAAGATATTTATTTAAAAGGCATTGTTTAATGACCATTCTCCCTTGAGGCATTGAGGCTTTTTCCCTAGAGGCATTGGGCCTTGTATGCCCAGTGCCTGGCATTTAGTAGGAACAGAGAAGACGGTTGTAGATTGACTACCTTGATATAGTGTTTCCCAGTAAAGAGTGTTTAAAACCTTTAAGCTGTCATTATGTGGCCTGGGAGACTTTTCTTTTCTAGACAAGTTCATTAAGAACATATCAACAAAGGAACATTCCTCTTCTGATCTGAGTTTGGGGTCCCCTGTGGTTTTGGCCCTTTCCTCATGTGTTAATAGACTGATATGACAGTGGGCTGATGTGCTTAAAATCATAGACCAGTGGTTCTCAAAAAAGGGTTAGTTAGCTCATCAGGGAACATTTGGCACTGCCTGGAGAGATTTTTGGTTATCATAATGGGGGGAAGGTGTCACACTGGCATCTATAAGACAGGGATGCAACTGAAATTCTACAATGCACAATGAAGGCACTCAAAGAATTATACAACCCAAACCTTAATAGTGCTTAGTTTCAGAGTTCCTGATATAGTGAATAGGACTCAAAATTATTTTGTCTTGGGTAAGTAGTTTCTATGATATAGCTTGGTAGTATGTTATTTAAGGTAATTAATTTATATTTTTGGTACTCATGTAGACATGAATAGTATCCTTATTTCATAATGTGTAGATGGTTTAATTAGATTCAACACAAACAGCTTTCCATACAAAGCATAATAGCATTCAATAAGTCTTAGTTGAATTAAATTTTATTTGGCATGTCACTTCAGCCTATCAAGATCATTTTGTGTCCAAGACCTGATATCTAAATTATTCCTAATGTCCGACTTTCATGTCAAGCACAAAGTGGATCAGTGTGGCACCTATGCCATTGATAGCAATTATGAATAAGATAATACCATGCACTAAGATGAAATTCTGGAGATTTGGTTATAAAATATAAGTATTTTTAAAATGACCATTTTGTCATAGTTATACTTGACCCTATGACATCTGCTTTTTATGTTTGGCATTCATTGATGAAAAATAATTACACTTTCAAAAAGATTCTATGCATTGAAAAAATATGAAAAGATGGATAACATTTTAATTACTAAAAATGGGTTAATATTTTAAATGTATTGAAATATTATACAGATTGTTAAAAGAGCATCATATTCTCTATAGACAAAGGGGCAAAGATCAAGAAGAAAATGACACAAGAGAAAATTACTTTAAAAATTAGTATTTTAAAAAGTAATAGTAATCATTCATTGAAAACTATTTTTTCAGATACTGGGCTAAGTGCTATAAACACACTTTTGACTTACTCTGAAGTATGTATTATTTTTATCTTTATTTGATGGGCTTATCAATGTTAAATAATTTACCACAGTCTCTTAGCTATAAATGGATATAAGGTAATAGATTCAAATTCACTACTAGTAAAACACTTGCAAATTAAACAACCTCATAATAGATTTTGTATTACAGATTAGAGAAAACAAAAATATATAATAATATTCAATGATGTAAATCTTAGACTAAAATATATACCACACATTGGTGGAGGTGAAGTCTTTATCTCTAGAGAAATCAAATTGACAATGTTTCTTAAACATCCTAAAATGTTTTTATGCTTTAAGTTACAATGCCATATGTAACATTTTATGTATAACATTATTATGTAGAATGACAAGAAAGATAATTAGGTGTTCAGAATCAATTTAAATATATTGGACAATGGCCAATTAATAAAATATTATGAATATTATTAGGGACTATTTTAATTTTGAAATTATATAACATTCAGAAAACTTTTCTTTATATAATTCTAATCAAAGAAAGACAGATACAATATAAAAATTGTCAATTCATCAAAATAGAAAATCTAGAAAGGAATATGGAAGAAATAAATATAGTGGCAGTATAATTAAATCAATGGAAATGGAGTTTATACAGTAAATACATGTTATTCAAGTCTGCGAGTACCTAATTACATTAATTAAAGTAATGAATTATTCAGCTGCATCATAAAATCTGTGTCTATCCAGAACAGAATAACTTAGAGTTGTGATCCCTATATTGGTGTTTCTCAATCTCTGCACTATTGCTATTTTGGGCTGGATAAATCTTTGTTGTGGGGACCATCCTATGAATTGTAAGGTGTTTAGAAGCAACCCTGACCCCCCCCCCACAATCCATTTGATAACATTACACCCCAACCCCTATCCTCCATGATGACAATCAAAAGAAGGTAAACTATTGTTTTATAGAATATCTTTTGGAAAAGTGGCCACAAACATCCCTTTATCTATACCAATGCATCTGTAATGTAACTTTGCAGCTCCTTTAATGTAGACTTTATTTATTTATTTATTTTTATCTCTTTAATCTGGCCTAGTGTTGTGACTTTCTTTGGCTAATACAATGAGCTGGTAGTTATGAGTCCCAGTTCCAAACCCAGGCTTTGAGAATCCATGCACATTTCCTCTTGGTTTTTTGTTTGTTTGTTTGTTTGTTTGTTTGGTGTGTGTGTGTGTGTGTTTTCACTCCTGTTTCTTATCTGAATAAGCCCAAGCTAGATCATGAAAAGAAGAAAGATAACCTGGACCACAGTTGAGTTAGCCAGATGTGCCAAGTGAGGTTCCATATATTCCTGAGAGATACCAGCCAAGGTAGCAAGAGACCACTGATAGGCAACCCACAGCTAACCACAAATGCATAAGCGACCCCTCCCTTGAGCATAAGAACATCCCTGCTGAGCGTGGCTTAAATTCTCAAACCACAGAATATGAGCCAAATGCCTAGTTTTAAGTGATTCAATATTTGAGTGCTTTGTTACGTAGCAATAGGTAACCAATACACTCTGTGACAACACTTAACTTTCCTGCTTCTGGAAAAGTTGTGTTAATGCCAATCCTCTGCAAAATGAAGTTTTATATCTTTTAATTTGCCTTGCTCCCCAGGATCACTCACTGACACTTCCAGTTGGAATAAACTCGAGTTTTCTACAGGTTGTTTAATCTCCAAATAAGTAACAGAGACCATTACATCTTGTGGATTTTGACTATCTAAATAGCTAGATGTATTTTAAGATATAATTGGTTTTTACTTGATTAGGGCTAATTAGGCTTTATTATATTTATTTTACATTTTTCAATTAATGTATGCTTTATGGAAGTAATGAAGTTGCAAGGAAAAACAACTTATCTATTACTTTAGGATATAAATATTTGCAGGATGTGGGCTGAAACTGCTGGGATATTTTGTGAAAATAATTAGCTTTGGAGATTAATGAAGTAAAAATTATTATAATTGTATTCTAACAGTAGGACACTGCTGATGCTGAGATTGTTTGTACTGAAATTTTGTGTTGTATAAATTTCCCACTCTTTCTGGGCAACCTTGATCAAGTTTTTAAATTTTTTAAATATGTCATTTCACAATGTAGTGCTAATAATAATTTAATATAGAATCTTATTTTATTCTATTTTATCAATTGGTACTGGGTTTTATTTAAAGTTTTTTTCTTCTTAAATGTATTGGGATGACATTGGCTAATATTATTATACTAGAGGCCCAGTGCACAAAAATTTGTGCACTTAGGGGGGTCCCTCAGCCTGGCCTGTGCCCTCTCACAGTCTGGGAACCCTCAGGGGATGTCCATCTGCTGGGTTAGGAGCACTCCCCAGGGGATCAGGCCTAAGCTGGCAGTCAGACATCCTTAGTGCTGCTGAGGAGGCAGGAGAGGATCCTGCCACCACAGCTGTGCTGACAGCCATCAGCCTGACTTGTGGCTGAGCAGAGCTCCCCTGTAGGAGCGCACTGACCACCAGGGGACAGCTCCTGCATTGAGTGTCTGCCCCCTGGTGGTCAGTGTGTGTCATAGTGACCAGTCATTCCCAGCCATTCTGCTGTTAGGGTCAAGTTACATATTACTCTTTTATTATATGGGATAGGTTTGAAACATACATTTCCATGATACATAATCTGTATATTGCATTATGTGCTGACCACCAAAAGTCACCCTCCATCACCATATACTTCACCGCCTTTATCCTTTACTACCCTCATCCCCTTCCCTTTGATAGCCATCATACTATTGTCTGTGTCTATGAGTTCTGTATGTTGGTTTTTCTTATTAGTTCATTTGTTGCTTTTAGTTTTATATCCCACATATGAGTGATCATATAGTTCTTAACTTTTTCTGTCTGACTTATTTCACTTAGTATGAAATTCTCAAGGTCCATCCATGTTGTTGCAAATGGCAGTGTTTCATATTTTCTTATGGCTGAGTAGTATTCCGCTGTATATATGTACCACATTTTCCTTATACATTCATCTATTGAAGGACACTTCAGTTATTTCTGTGTCTTGACCGCTGAGAATAATGCTGCAATGAACATAGGGATGCTTATAAAACCTAGCTGAGGTCAGCCTCACCCAGAGCAGATGAGCAGAACCACCCAGCTGACCTGTATGGGCAATAATGAGTCTTCTTATTTAAGCTATTACTAGTATGTTTTGGAATGGTTTGTTAGGCAGTAATGATGAGTTGTGTTGTATAAACATCACATTTTTTATACCTCCTGTACTGTTTTGAGGCATAAGTAACATTATTTATATGAAAAACAAGCACCTATATTTGGCCAATATTATTTTATAAAATAACTAGAGGCCCGGTGCATGAAATTCGTGTACTGGGGGGATGGGGTTCCCTCAGCCCAGCCTGCCCCTCTCACAGTCCAGGAGCCCTCAGTGGATGTCCTACTGATGGCCACAGTCTGGCAGCAGAGGCTCGGAGCAGGCGTCCCGTGTGTGTGTGTGTGTGTGTGTGTGTGTGTGTCCCCACTGGGGGTCTGCCCCCAGCCACATTGGAAGCTCAGAGCAGGCACTGTGTGTGTGTGTGTGTGTGTGTGTGTGTGTGTGTGTGTATGTCTGCTGGGGGCCACAGCATGGAGGCTTGGAGCAGGAGCCCCTCTGTGTTGATCTCTCAGGCTCCTGGCCTCCACTGCATGTTGTACTCTCCCTTGAGCTATGGCCAGGATGGGGGTGCTGCTTGCAAGCAGGGCTTTCCTGCTCCAGGATCACCATGGCAATGGGGGAGCAGGCCCAGCAGGGGGCTGCCCACAGGCCGGGCTTTCCTGCTCTCATATCAGGTCCAGCTTGGAGCTGCCCACGGGCCAGGCTTTCTCTCCTGCTCCCGAATCCCCATGGCGACCGGGGAGCAGGCCCAGCTGGGGGCTGCCCGCAGGCTGAGCTTTCCTGCTCCTGGATCAGGCGCAGCTGGGGGCTGCTTATAGACCACACTTTTCTACTTACTGATGGCCGGATCACCACAGTGACCCAGGGCCCAATGGCACTTTCCTGCTCTCCAATAGTCATAGGGTCCTGGGTGGGGGTGGGGCTTAGCAGTGAGGGGCTTAGGTGGCACGGGGGTCCAGGCTGGGAGCTCAGGTGGCACATAGGGGTCCCGGCTGGGGGCGGGGCTTATGCCCCACTGCCCAGACCTGCACATGGGGCCCGGATGGCAGCTCGCGCTGTCCTGCCATGCCTGTAGTATAGGATAGAGGCCTGGTGCACGGATGGGGGCTGGCTGGTTTGCCCTGAAGGGTGTCCTGGATCAGGGTGGGGGTCCTGCTTGGGTGCCTGGCCAGCCTGGATGAGGGGATGATGGCTGTTTTTAGGCTGCCCACACCCCCTTTAGGGTGGGGGGTTCCCACTGGGGTGCCTGGACAGTCTGGATGAGGGGCTGAGGGTCGTTTTCAGGCTGGCAGGTGACTGAAGCTCCCAGCCCCTCCTTTTTTTCTTTTTCTTTATTTTTTATTCTGGGATTTATTTACTTTCTATGGCTGTCACTGGAGCTGAGAGCCGGCTTTAGCTCTGAGGCTGGCTTCAGCTTGAGGCCTCGGCTGCTGAAAGCAGATATCTGGGCTTTGTTTAGCTTCTATAATTGAAACTCTGTTGCCATCACTGCCGCTCTAAACTCTGAGCCCGCTGCCAGCTGAAAGCTATCTGGAGCTTGTTTAACTTCTATAATTGCAACATTGTTGCATCCGGAGCTCAGAGCTGGGCTGCCGCAGGCCAGGAACCTTGGCTTCCTCTGTTACTGGAGCAAGCAAGCCTCCTGTTTGCTTCAGCTGCCTGGCTGCTGGCCGCCATCTTGGTTGGCAGTTAATTTGCATATCCTGCTGATTAGCCAATGGGAAGCATTCAGGGGTATGGTCAATTTGCCTGTTTCTCTTTTATTAGATAGGATGTCATAACTTATAATAAGTTGTATTACATTTTGTAAATAAAGTTTATATCTACAATGAACATTTTAGTTTATCTAGATCCTAATTTTACTGATTTTTTAATACTAACCACACTCAATAAAAATACTCATTAAAAATTTATTCTGCATGTATTTTCCAGCATTGTTTACCTAATTGTGTTTGGAATTTCAAACATTATTATTTAAAAACAGAAAAATAGTTGAAATGTGCTTTCTAAAAACTTTATGAGTTATAAGTGTTATAAGTATATAGACATTTCTAATTTAAATATAAAACAAAGACAAGTCATAGAAAACAAACCAACTGTCCAGATTTCAGTGTTTTAAGATTTGTTTCTTTAAAATTTAGAAATGTAAATATTTAATTATTTGTTGAAAATAAAAATGGGGAAATCATAGAACCTTAACACTTAATTAGAAAAGTATGTTGTTAGAATGAAATAACCTTGAACAGTTTGAGCCAGCACTAAATGATAGCATATTCTCTGTAATAGGACATGTTTGTTTTGTTCCAGTAAGGATAGCTATTACTGTAATTTTCTCCTCTGAAAGGGCACATATGGGAAAATAACATTTACTGTGAGTTTATTGACTTGGCTCAGGAATTGTCTTATTAGTACTGAATGCTGCTAGAAAAAAGCAAGCAATAATTATTTCAAAATTCTATTGGAATCCTATGCTGGGCTGCTATTTATGTTAACTTGTTCAGGGAATCTATGAACTGCTGGCTTTCATTCATTTGTCCTTGTTTCAGCTGACATTGTCATTCATGACTGCACAGGACTATAAATGATGGTCTAATGTCACTTATCTAATTACTTGGCATCCTGCACTAAAGTTTAATCCTCCAGGGTCAATAACAGCTCTCAGCTTGGCTTTCAACAAACAAGCCTATATATGTGTGTGGATACACTTACAGGGCATAAGAGTCAGCTTGTGTCTTTTATTTTCTGAGGCATGATCAACATACAAAAAAGTGCTACATATTTAATGTATACATCTTGATGAGTTAGAAGATAAGTATACATCCATGAAACAACCACCATGAGCAATGCTATAAACTAGACCATCCCCTCTAGAAGTTCCCTCTGGCCCTCTTTTTTTTTTTTTTCTATGATAAGAACATTTAAGATAAGATTTACCCTCAACAAAGTTTTAAGTAAACCATATTGTTAACTATATATACTACATTGTACACTTGATCTCTGAACTTATTCATCTTGTATAACTAAAGCTATGTACCCTTTGACCAACATCTCCTGATCCTGTCTCCTCTGAGGTCATGCAGTATTTGTTCTTTTGTGTCTGTCTTCATTAGCACTGTGTCCTCCAAGTTCAACCATGTTATAGCAAATGGCATAATGTCCTTCTTTCCCAAAACTGAATAATATTTTATCATATGTATATAAAATATTTTCTTTATACATTTACCTGTGTTATGCCCAGATTTCAAGACCCCCCACAGAACCACCAGGGAGCGCCGAGTCCGATGCAAAAGCATAGAGCCTTTTATTCAAGCCCAGGCTTGGTCCCCCTCTGCCTCCATTACTGGATGCAAGAGAGAGCCCCGAGTCCCAAGAGAACAAAGAATTTATAGGGCTTGGGGAGGGGGGTGGAGGCACTTGGTCGATTCCGGTTGGTTGAGTGAGAGCCGGGGGCTAGTTTTCCTTGCTTTCCCATTGGCTGAGATAAGGGCAGACTGGGTAACTGATACATTCTATGGCTTTCCTGGGAGAGGAGTTAGGGACACAGCTATCAGTTCCATTCTGTCCTTTCACTATCAGTTCCATTCTGTCCTTTTGTTAGGGACACAGCTATCAATTCCGTTCTGTCCCTTCACCTGTCAGTGGATATTCATTCCCACCTCCCCCTGCCCATCCTGGCTATTGTGAATAGTGTTGCAATGAATATGGGTGTGTTAATATCTCTTTGAGATCCTTATTTCAATTCTTTCTTGTAAATACCAGTACCAGGATTGCTGGATCATTTAGTATTTCTATTTTTAATATTTTGAGAAACCTCAAACCTCTCCTCTCTGCTGGTTTTCCATAGTGGCTGTATTAATTTACATTCCCACCAACAGTGTACAAGGGTTTCGTTTTCTCCACATCCTCACCAGCACTTATCTCTTGTGTTTTTTATAATAGCTATCCTAATAGGTGTGTGGTGATACTTATTGTGGTTTTGATGTGCATTTCCCTGATGTCTAATGATATGGTACACCTTTACATATATTGTTGGCCATTCATATGTCATCTTTTAAAAAATATCTAGGCAGATCCTTTGTCCATTTTTAAATTAAATTATTTGCTATTTTACCATTGAGTTCTAGGAGCTCCTTATATATTTTGGATATTAAGCCTTTATCAGATATATGCTTTGCAAATATTTTCTCTCATTCCTCAGGTTACCTTTTCACTCTGTTGATTGTATCCTTTGCTGTGTAGAGCATTTTAGTTTAATATACAGTGGGGCCTTGACTTACGAGTGTCCCAACTAACGAGTTTTTTGAGATACCAGCTGTCTCTCGGCCGATTTTTTGCATTGAGTTGATAGAGTAATTTGAGTTAGCGAGCTCCTTAACGAGCTTGGTCTTGGAACAAATTAAACTCGTAAGTCAAGGCCCCACTGTAGTCCCCTTTCCCTATGGTTACATTTGTTGCCTGTGCTTTGTGTCATGTCCAGAAAATCAGTGCCAAGACCAATGTTAACAAGCTTTCCCCCTACGTTTTCTTCTAGGAGTTTACAATTTAAGGTCATACATTTAAGTCTTTAATCTACTTTGGGTTGATTTTTGGGTATGGTGTATGATAATGATCCAATTTTATTCTTTTGTATGTGGCTGTCTGGTTTCCCCAGCACCATTCTTTCCCTATTGTGTTTCTTGCCTCTCCCCTGTCAATGATCAGGTCACCAGTAATATGTGGGTTTGGGCGCTTGAGTTTTAAGGCCTTACTATGTGTATATCTTTGATAAATCCTGAATAAACAAAAATGTTGGTTTATTAAATCAAGCTTTAAAAAAAATCTCACTCGAATACTTCTGAATTTGAACCAGAAGAGGCTTCTTTGCATGAACATGATTTATGGAAATGTGTTTACCCAATGCTTAAACATATTTGATTAGTTGAACCACACCCAGTTCCTTCAAGGGAAGTGCTTTTATTGTTTCCTTTTAGCCGATGAGAAAACTGAGATGTTAGGCAGTTTGCCCAGTTCCACATCCTAAATCACCATCAGGGCTGGGATTAGCATTGAGGGAACTTGGACTCCCTTGGTACATTCACATCCCTAAACCCATAGGTCTGATACAGTGCTTTTAGAAGCTGAGTTATTGTTACATTTGCAAAGATTGTAAATTACGTTGATTTAAGTAGTTGAGCAAAATAAAAAACAAAGACAAAACAAGCAATTGTAAGTATCTCTCTTACTGTGTTAGAAGGACTCTGTTAATGCTTTCATCATTTAATTCATCAATAAAGTATGTGTGTTGTGGAGGCGGGGTGCGGGACTGGAGTCACCGAGATTCATAATATTAGAATGTCTCCACAACACCAAAGTGAGAGGGACACATAAATTGATTGCCTCCACACGGTCCCCAACCAGGGTCAGGAATCGAACCTGCGGCCCAGTTATGTGCTCTTGACTGGGAATCAAATCAGAGACCCTTCTGCGCTGGGGCTGATGCACTAACCACTGAGCAACCTAACAACAAGGGCAGAACGTCTTTATTTTAAATGTCATTTTAGCTCTAGCTTTATTTTAACTAATGTTCAAAACTTGTTTTATATTTTAGAAAAAGACAATGTTATGTAATTTTTCCTATACAGTAGTAGCAATTCACAGGAAATAATTTATTCTTTTATACCTCTCTGCCTCATTTAGGCTATAATCAATGGAAAAAATTTCCTTGGATGAGAATTAACAAAAGAAGGGGAAAAAAGAGAAATGCTTACAAGAGAAAATAATATGGTCATTTATTTTTAAAATATATCATTTTGAGGTTTTCTCAGATATTTATGATAAAAATAGGTGAAGTGGAAGAGTTAATTGTGTCTTTGATAATATGATGTGTTTTTTATTTGTTTACTTTTTTAAAATTTTATTTTATTGTTTAAGGTATTACAAATAGTAGTACATATGTCTCCTTTTATTTTCCCCAATTGACCTCCCCTGGCCTCTTACCCCTGGCACTTGCCCTCACACCCACCCCCAGTGTCTTGTGTCTGTCTGTTGGTTGTGCTTATATGCATGCATACAAGTCCTTTGGTTGTATTTTTAATTAATATTGTAACACATTTTGGAGTCTTAAAGCCTTTACTCCTACCTTAACCATAATTTAATCTCCCACTAAAAGTTTATGAGTCCAGGAATTAAATTGATGGGTGTCAAATCCAGTGCATCGGACCTTCATGAACTTGGATACCTCATTAACCTAAGAAATTTTTCTGTCTGCTAAGATTGTTCAAAACTTTACCCATGTATTTGCTTTCCACTTATGTGGGTCATAACATAGATCCACTTTTTCTTATTAAAAACTCTAAATGACAAAGAAGGGAAGAGGTAAAAATAATTATTGTTTGGAAATAATCTGTTATGATTACATATTATCTGAATGTATACACAGAAAACACAAATCTTCCATTGGATGTCATAGCTTTGTCCTGGTAAAACTGCTTGTGTATGACAGAGCTTGTGTATAAAATTTTTTTCACTTACCTATTTTCAGTTAAAAAAAGCAACATGAGCCCTAGCTGGTTTGGCTCAGTGGATAGAGCGTCAGCTTGTGGACTGAAGGGTCCCGGGTTTGATTCTGGTCAAGGGCATGTACCTAGGTTGCAGGCTCCTCCTCTGCCTGGGCCCTGGTCAGAGATCATGCAGGAGGCAACAAATCGATGTGTTCCTCTCACATCAATATTTCTCTCTGTCTTTCCCTCTCTCTTCCAACTCGAAAAATCAATGGAAAAATATCCTGGGGTGAGGATTTAAAAAAATAAAACAACAGCAACATGAAAATAAAACTGAGTTGAAATAACACTGAAATTAAGAGAGGAATCCCACATTTTTCTTATCCAAATCAACCATTTTCTTTTTGGAATTGTGTTAAGATCTACAATATTTAGGTGGTTATCTACTTGTATATCTCATTATAACCAATATGGGGGATATGAAAATATGCTGATTTATTAAAATGTTATGTATACTAGCCTAATAAAATGGGAAGATGACATTGATTCTAGGAGAGAAAAAAAAGTCACTTGAATGAATCCTCTCTTTCAGCTACTTTTGTGCCAGTTGCAAAGTTAATATGTATTTTTTAACTGTCATGAAGCTGGTATACAGACTCTGTAAGCTCCCTGTTCAAAGTACCTGGCATGTGTGCCTGACCATGACAGCCTACTCCGGCGGATTTCCAATGGCCAGGGCATGCACCTTGGTGTCTGAGGGCTTCATCTGAAGGCTCCACTCCCTGCAGGGTCACAGTGACATGCCAGGGAATTGCTCTTCTTGGGCATAACATAAACCCCACAAGGAACAACAGTCAGTATATAAACACACCAGTTTCTTCTCCCATTACCCTTAGGATAGAAAACTCCCAAGATAGGTGTTTACATCACACTCACCACCAGAAAGTAAAGGACTTCATGGTCCAATGCAGTACGAAGGAAGGTGTATTAGAGCAACACCAGGTCAGGCCAACGTAGGTTTGCAACTGTGAGTACCAGAAATACAGTTTATTCTTGTATTCCTGTATTATTTTCCAAATGAACAACTGTAACCTGCTTTGCTGACAATGTTTATCTCAGGACACTCACTGCATTTATTCATTCATTTGTCAAATATTTGCTTCACCCAACTTTTACACTTTAAGTAACTGCATCGTATAATTTGAAGATTTTTTTTCAGTGAGAATCTATTTCTTTTGACTAAATAAATTTTGAAATGACCGCCAATTTCTTAAACCTGAAAGACCACCTATTTTACCATTAAAAGTTTATTCTCCATTCGTTGAGTAAAGGCTGTATCTCTTTTAAATTATTGTTGTTGAAGATTATAAACTCAGCACATTGGGGTTCATATAAGTTAAGAAAAAAACATTGTATATTATCAAAGACAATTTCAGCAAAGTCTAACTGGGATATTGCGACAGATGCAATATTTTATAACAATGTGTTAATGATGTTATTATGCTATTAATAATAGTTTCTATTTATTGTGCAGTTACATTAGCCGGACATTCTGTAAAACTACTTATATTTAAATATTATTTAATTCTCAGACCAACACTCTTAGAAGGCTGTTTTTGACCATTTAAAATATGAGAAAACTGAAGTTTAAAACAGTAAAGTAAGTTTCCCGAGACATAGCTGATCAGGGAAGAACTCAAATGCGGTAACTAAAGCCCATATTCCTTAACAGTAAGTGATCCCTAAATAATAATTTTGAAGCTGAAAAAATGTATTAAATGGATAAGCAGCACATTAGCATATTTCTGAGTAAATGATTAAAAAAACTAATAGCTAACTCTTGAAATTCAGGAATTCATGAAGGAGATGATTTTTATCCATATTGGTAATAGAAAAGACAAAGGAATCTCTAAAATTACAAAATGACTTCTCTAACTTCAACACCTTAACATTCTTATTATTTTTAAATATATTTTTATTGATTTCAGAGAGGAAGGGGGAGAAAGAGAGAAATAGAAACATTAATGAGGAGAGAGAAAATTAATTGGCTGACTCCTGCATTCCCCAAACTGGGAATCCAGCCCACATCCAGGGCATGTACCCTGATCAGGAATCAAACCATAACCTCATGATTCATAAGTGGACATCCAACCACTGAGCCATGCCAGTGGGCCATTCTTATTTTTCTTAATGACACTTTTCTTACCTGAAAATGTTTTGACTCTAGTATTTTTACTCTAGTATATATTTGAAGTGGGGAAAAAGAGGGAATGAATGCATTTTTTAAGAAGAAAGCACATTAGTATAATTATCTTACTTGTCTGTGGGAAGCATCTATTAAAATTAATATCTCAATATAAATTTGTTCCTTATAAATATTTAACTTGTGAATCATGTGACTGATTTACGTAAAATTAGAAAATCAGCTCCCTTCACTGTCAAAATTACTTCTTGTACTTTGTGACATAAATTCACCACTTGTTTTCTCTGCCTTCCCCTACATTTGCAGCATTAACCAGATATTTAAGCTGCACCTTTGCTAAGACCACATTTATATATATCTAATATATCTTCATAATTCTTGTGTCACAGGGAGCTATTTATTCACCTTATTGTTACTGTGTTCTTTGGCTATCTAAAGTTATTTTACATAATAAGTGAGGTTGTAAAAGTCTTTAGGATTGTATCATTTAATGGAATTTTTGTATGTTCATTTATATTATTTTATCTTGGCTGATTCAATAATTCATTAGGGAGGACTGTTTTTGGAGTTGCTAACTCAAAGAGAGAAAATGAGACAGATAGATCACCCCTGAGTAAAAACCTTATTAACAACTCTCCCATGAATTCATCCTTTCTGGAATGCTGCCACCATTTATTTTTTGGCATACTGACATATTAGATTTCATACCTATAGTTTTCATGAACACACCAAAAACATTCTTCTAATTATGAAAGTACTTGGGAATATTCAACCTGAACTGACCCAAGCTTCTACTATGGGAAGGAATGGGTTACAACATTAAAAGTTATCAGTCTATTATTAAGAGATAAAAGAAGCAATAGAGAAACTCATAAGTGAACTAAAATATGCTCCTCAAAGATTAGGCAGTCCTAATTGCTACCAATGATTGTTGTTCAAATAGAGACACTATGAGAAAGATATTTGAGTTTCTTCCATTGAAAATATTGAGCTTTTCCAAAATGACTAATTAAGAAATACGTGTCCATAACTGAAAATTCTACTTAAGTAGAAATCTGCCTACTTGGGTGGCATTGAATTTGAGTTCCTAAAGTTTTGTATGAAATACAAATGCCACAATCATAATTATAATTGCATATATATTGAAATTACTTAAGAAACGTATTTAACGAAGAAAATAGACTGGATAAATAAAATAAACAAGTAAATTCTAGGCAATTTTTATTTAGTTTAAAATATTTATTAAGTACCACCTATTAATAAAGCAAGGCAAACTGGTAGGGATATTTAAAAATGTGTAAAATTTGGACTAACTCCTCCACTAAATTAGGGATTAATAAAAGTTGATAAATAAACAAAATACAAGGGACAATATAAAAATATCTATAAATATATACAAATGCATTTCTATGACTATGAAATCAAACATAATTTAAATCAATTCCCTTACATCTTCTCTGTTAAACAGGGCAAGCTTATATTGGTTTTGGAGAACAAGGAGGGCTGGGCTATTCAATGAAATAGTTAATGAGGGGAGGGGAGGATGCCAATAAGAAGAATGGAAGGAGAATATTCTAGGGCGAGAAAAAAATATCAGAATGACTCCATTTATTAATATTTGATGAGCCTTGGCGCATATGTAAAAGATTTGGGACATTTTTACCTGTAGCCCATAAATATTGATACATTTTATTTTTACTTCATTAATTTTTTAACTTTGTTTTTATTGTTGATGCTATTACAGATGTCCTCATTTTTCACTCCTTTGCCCCCACTGTCCCCCTTTCCTCTGGCTATCACCACTCTGCTGTTCTGTGTGGACAGGTTATGCATAGATGTTCTTTCGCTAATCCCTTCATCTCCTTTCATCCTGTCCCCACTCCACCCTGACAGCTGTCAGTCTGTTCCACGTGTCCATGACTTTGTTTCTATTTTGTTTGTCAGTTTATTTTGTTCATTAGATTCCACATATAAGTGAGGTCAAATCTCCAAATTTGCTTTGTATTTTCCCTTTGATTAAAAAGGTCATTTTTATTCACCAGTGGAAGGGCCTTTGAATCTCTGAGGTTATTAATGTAGGTTTTGTTTTACTGTTCTCAGAGAGGGCTGTTTTTGTCACTTTGATTCTTTGGGAACTATTAAGATATGTATTTTGTGTGTGGTCTAATGTATGAGTAGTTCTTAATGAATGTTCCATAAGTATTTGAAAAGTATATTTTCATCATAGTTTAAGTACATAATATGTATATATATATGTGTATATATATATATATATATATATATATATCATACATACTTTTGATTATGTTTTTTAGACCATCTACATTTACTAATATTTTGTTCTCTCAATTGTAAGAATTGCCTTAAAATATCTGTGATTAGTGGGGTTTTGTCTGTCTATCCTTGTATTGCCAGTTATTTCTGCTCTAAGAAAGTTGTTGCTGTGTTTTGTTTTTTGTGTGTTTTTTTTTGGGGGGGGGCATAAGTATCCATCACTTTTATTTGCCTTCTCCTAGACTTAATATGCATACAAAATGTGAATACATCATAAGGATAGTGTTGAATTAATTTTAACAAAGTGAACACATCCATGCAGTCAATCAATAAATGAGAACATCATCACCCAAGAATTCCCTTGGCCTGTCCTTGTCACTAACCGCCCCCTCACCCCATACTGGCTTTGAAAATCAAGTTTAGCTTTTCCTATTTGTGAACTTCATATAAATAAAATCATGCCATTTTTCTCACCTCACATGATGTTTGTAGGATTGTCCATATTACATAGAACAATAATTTGTTCGTTATCACCAGAGGTATAGTATCCCATTAATTGCTGGTGTTGATTGAGATGGGCTGCTCAGGTCTTCCTTCAGGGAAGCCTCGCTGCCCAGCTGTGGGGAGCGTTGTCAGCAGGTGGCCTCCAGCTGTCATCCGTTTCAGCTGCAGAGAATTTCCTTGATACTTATCTGACTTTATATTTAAGTGTTTAATTTATAATTTTAAATGTCATGCCATTATTTTATGGAAAGTTATATTTTTCTAATGGTATACTAATTTTAACCAACATTTAAACTAATTACTTCATTAAATATCCTTAGCCTTATCTTTGTTGTTGTCATTACTCTTTCCTCATTATTATTAGTGTTGAAATAATCTAGTGATCTTTTCATTCCCAAATCTTTCATTTCCTTCATAACTAAATTTTTTAAAAATACATTTTTATTGACTTCAGAGAGGAAGGGAGAGAGATAGACAGAGATAGAAACATCAATGATGAGAGAGAATCATTGACTGGCTGCCTCCTACATGCCCCCAACTGGGGATCGAGCCTGCAACCCAGGCATGTGCCCTATGCCAGAATCAAACCTAGGACCCTTCAGTCCACAGGCTGAGGCTCTATCCACTGACCCAAACCAGCTAGGGCTCATAACTGAATTTTAAATAATATCACTTTACTCTCAAATTCTATAAGCAATGAACAATTATATACCACTTTTTGTTTGAAATTCAAGATACTAGTACATATTGTATTTACTGTATGGCCAAAAAAGTGAAAAATGAAAAAAGGCAGAAGTAGCATACTTTAGGGCATGTGAGAAATAAACTTACCATGGCTTATACATAAGTTGTGCTTAGAATTATTACAATGTATACAAATAGAAAGGTGCTTTATGACCATGTTATAAAGGGAATTGTGTTCCATATTTTAAGATTAATGCTTTAAGATCCCGGGTGTTTTTGGCAAAGGTAAAACTGAAAAATCTAAGTGACTTTCTAAAAAATTATAGATAGATACCACATAAATAGTTGTTTTTATTCAAACTTCTCCATGTCCTGCTTTCTCTAGTTTTAAAAGCTATTTTTCTAAAATTGGGTTCCCCAGAAGCACCCATATGAAGTAAATTAAGGAAACACTTCTAATCAAAACCAGGAAGAAAGTGGAGGTGGAAGAGGGAAGCCAAGGGTGTTTTAGGCAATGGCCCAGCCTCAGCAACAAATTCCACCAGACCTTGGTTTTTTTCTGGCTCTGGAAACAGAAGCTGGGCTTATACTTGCATTTATCATTTATTGAGGAAGGGATGATGTGAGTTGCCTCTGCTCTCTGTTCTTATATTAGAAAATCTACTGCAGTACCCGTTGAGAAGTATCCCAAAGAACAGTTACAATTGGGGGCTTGCTTATAAAATCAAACAAACTGTAAAATTGGGTGTCACATAGAAAAAAATGCAAAGGATCTGAGGGGAACTGGCTGAACACAGATAGCTCCCACTACACTAATCTTAACTATCCAATTCCCTCTACAGCCCCACTTAATCTATAGCTACACCTAATCTTAGGTATTTTAGAGTTTACTCTTTATGAATAATTGGAATTACATATGTTGTTGAAAGTCTGTTTTATTACTATTTGAATACCTTTCATAATATATAAGAAACTTCTGGCTTTGAAGAGAGCTAAAAATACTTACTTATGTCATTATAATGACACTAGAGGCCTGGTGTACAAATATCTGTGCACTCGGGGGGGGGGGGGGAGGTCCCTCAGCCGGGGCTGTGCCCTCTCGCAGTCTGGGACCCCTCCCGGGTGGCAGAGGGCAGGCCCAATCCCTAGGTGCAGCCCCTGGTCGGGCTCAGAGCAGGGCCGATTGGGGAGTTGGGGCGCCGCCCCCTGTCATGCACAGGGCAGGGCGGATTGGGAGGTTGTGATGCCACCCTCGGTCATGCTCAGGATAGGGCCGATTGGGGGGTTGGGACACCGCCTCCTGTCACACTCAAGGCAGGGTCTATGGGGAGGTTGAGGCGCCACCCCCTGTCACCCACAGAGCAGGGCCAATCGGTTGGGGCGCTGCCCCCTTTCACTCACAGAGCAGGGCCCATCAGGGGGGTTGGGGCTCTGTACCCTGTCACGCACAGAGCAGGGCCCATCAGAGGGTTGGGGAGCTCCCCCCTGTCACACACAGAGTAGGGCCGATCAGGGGGTTGAGGAGCTCCCCCCTGTCACTCACAGAATAGGGCTGATAGGGGAGTTGGGGCACCGCCGCCTGTCACACACAGAGCAGGGCGGATCAGGGGGTTGGGGCGCTGCACCCTGTCACACTCAGGGCAGGGCCGATGGGGAGGTTATGGCTCTACCCCGTCACACACACAGCAGGGCTCATGGCGGGGGGGGGGGGTGTTGGGGCACTGCACCCTGTCACACACAGAGCCGCAGGGCAATAAGGGGGTTGGGGAGCTCCCCCCATCAGGCACAGAGCAGGGCTGATTGGGGGTTGGGGCGCCTTCCCCTGTCCCGAACAGAGCAGGGCCGATAGGGAGGTTGTGGCCCCGCTTCCTGTCACACACAGAGCCACAGGGCAATCAGGGGGTTTTGACGCTGCCCCCTGTCACGCTGATCCCGGTGCTGGGAGGCATATTACCCTTTTACTATATAGGATAGAGGCCTGGTGCACGGGTGGGGGCCAGCTCGTTTGCCCTGAAGGGTGTCCTGGCTCAGGGTGGGGGTCCCCACTGGGGTGCCTGGCCAGCCTGGGTGAGGGGATGATGGCTGTTTGCAGCTGGTCACACACCCTTCAGGGTGGGGGTCCCCACTGGGGTGCCTGGGCAGTCTGGCTGAGGGGCTGAGGGCTGTTTTCAGGCTGGCGGGTGACTGAAGCTCCCAACTGCTCCTTTTTTTCTATTTTTTTTTTTATTTATTCTGGGCCAGCTTTAGCTCTGGCTCCAGCTCTTAGGCCTCAGCTGCTGAAAGCAGGTATCTGGTTTGTTTGGGTTCTATAATCGAAACACTGTATCAAGTCCAGCTCTGAGATCCTGGCGGGCTGAAAGCAGGTTTCTGGGGTTTTGTTTAGCTTCTATATTTGTAAGAATGTTTCAAATTACAAGCTCAGAGGCCAGCAAGGCAGGCGGGGAACATTGGAGTCCTCCGTCACTGAAGCAAGCAAGCCTCATGTTAACGTCAAGCTGCCTGCCTGCCGGCTGCCATCTTGGCTGGCAGTTAATTTGCATATCGCCCTGATTAGCCAATGGGAAGGGTAACAGACGTACAGCTAATTACCATGTTTCTCTTTTATTAGATAGGATAAATACTTTATTAATTCAGGTTATTTTTTTTTAATATTGTTTAACCGAGTTTACTGTTTGTAATGTAACCAGAATATATCAGTGATTTTATTTCAAGATAATTGATTTTGTTATAAATAAAATTAAATGCAAAGGTCTCGAGGATTTTATAAAATTTTGAAGTTTCTAAAGATAACCAACTAGTTAGTATCAGGATCAACTAGTTAGTGACAGGCCTATATAACTTCAGTGGATTGGTCTTTTCATGGTTCTATGCTGCAATCTTCCTTAATTCCAAATATCTATAGCTGAAAGCATTGTCTTCTGAAATCTTACTATTGAATGCTTTAGTGTGGTGACAGTGGCATAGTGGAGCCAAGGAGAGGTACTAGTTTTAAGATAAGAATAAGTTCATTAATGCTGATTGTATTTTAATTAGAATAGATCCTCTTATTAGTGTATCAGTGAGTTACTGTATATTATCTATGTTGTTGCAGTTCACTTTGATTTTCTTGAGATGTAAGCAGCAGGATTTAATGGTTTTATTATTAAAATTCTTTAACCTACATGAACTAAGATATGATAGCTCAATAGTAAATAAGAGAAGTTTCCAGTAAAAAAAAAAAAAAAAAAAAGCAATCACTAAAAATTTAGCTGAATTTCACTAAACTATGAGAACTTTTAATTTTAAAAGTAGGCCAAGAATGTCTCAAGATTAGATTTTAATAAAGGATTGCAAATACCATATTCCTCTAGATTTTGATGCAGCTAGCAAAACTGTAAGATCTGAAAATAAAGAATATTTTCAAATAAAGCTATCTGATTATTTGCAAACATGTAAGTAAAGGAAGTCTTGTCCTGAATTCATTAAAAGAAAAACATTGGAAAGCATTTTATTTTACCTGAATTTCTTCACTAGTTCTGGTTATCATTAAATATTTCTTCCCATGCATGGTTCAAAGGAAGATATATATTCATAACTATAAAAATACACTTGAAAGGTAGTTTAGGTACTATTTATTGACTTTGGTTTTAGCTAGTGCTAAAGAGCAAAAAATGTTCAATCTCTCCATATCGCAACAACCCAAGCCAGTGTATTTAAACTATTATGAAAGATATACTTGTTTCTCCTATTAACTCTACAGCTATGACTCCTGGCTAGGAGAAGTAAAGTTATTTGAATGTGCAAACACCTCAGTTATTTACATGGACTGTGACCTCATTAGTAGGAAACATAATGATTCTACCATATCCTCCCACATATTGAACTTCCTGGCACAGTATAATCTCTTTAATCAACATACCAAGATTCTTCCCTGTATTTTCAACATCTATTCACTGATCAATCATCTCCAAATCTCTCCCCTGTTCTTTCAAGAAGTTATTCTAATTAGACCACTCATTCCACATCTCATTACAATTTTCTTTACATGACCGGGTAATTTGTTCAATAAAAGAGAAGAGCTTGTGCCTAGCTGGTGTTGCTCAGTGGTTGAGTGTCAACCTATGAACCAGGAGGTCATAGTTCAATTCATGGTCAGGGCACATCCCTGGGTTGTGGGTTTGATCCCCAATGTGGGGTGTGCAGGAGGCCGCTGATCAATGATTCTCATCATTGATGTTTCTCTCTCTTACTCCCTCTCCCTTCCTCTCTAAAACCAACAAAATCTGTTTTTTAAGAAGAGAAGAGGTTGCAAAAAGTTGAGGGAAAGACAGTGATGGTGATATTAGGAATCTAAGGTGAGAGATCCACAAAAAAAATGCAGAATTGGTATGTTTAATTTTTTAAAAGTTTGAGGAAACTAGAGAATACAACAATGGTATGGAAAACATTCTTTCACATCTTCTGGTTGTGGGAAGCAGAGAAAAACAGGCTTCACACATTTTACATGATGAGCCCTATTGGAATGATTCTCTCTATCCCTGGAGTGCTAGAGGAGCAAGCCTTAGGCAGTGATTCTCAACCTTCCTACTGCTGTGACCCTTTAAGACAGTTCCTCATGTTGTGGTGACCCCCAATCATAAAATTATTTTCATTGCTACTTCATAACTGTAATTTTGCTACTGTTAGGAATAGTAATGTAAATATCTGATATGCTATATGTGTTTTCCAATGGTCGCGACTCACAGGTTGAGAACCGCTGCCTTAGGGTTATGTAATTCTCTGCTCCGTCTCTTCATTCCTTTCTTTCTTTTTTTTTTAAAATATATTTTATTGATTTTTTACAGAGAGGAAGGGAGAGAGATAGAGAGTCAGAAGCATCGATGAGAGAGAAACATCGATCAGCTGCCTCCTGCACATCTCCCACTGGGGATGTGCCCGCAACCCAGGCACATGCCCTTGACCGGAATCGAACCCGGGACCCTTCAGTCCGCAGGCCGACACTCTATCCACTGAGCCAAACCGGTTTCGGCAGGTCTTTTCATTTCTACAGTGACCTTCCACAAATATATGGTCTAAGAATAGCCAACTAATTTAACGATTAATTAAAGAAAAAAAAAGTAGTGCATTAGGGAAAATGCAGATAAAACTCCATAATATGTAGCAACATGAATTAATACTGAGCAGGAGACAATTTCATAGATAAAATGAAAACTGGAAACTAAAGTTCTGTAAATAGAAGTTAATTTTATATGTCAACTGGCTGGATCATGATACCCAAATATTTGGTCAAATATCTGCCTGCATGTTGCTGTGAAGGTATTTATTAGATGATATTACCATTTAAGTCAGTACCGTGAGTAAGGTGGATTACCCTTCTTAATGTGAGCAAGCCTCATCCTGTCAGTTGAAGGTCTTAGGAGAAAGATTGTGGTCCTATGAGGGAGATGAATTCTGCCTACACACTGTCTTCAAACTCAAGCTACAACGTTAACTTTTCCATGGGTTTACAGCCATCCAGCCCGCTTTGGACTTGCCAGCATCCCCAGTTGCATGAGCGAGTTCCTTAAAATAAATCCTCTCTCTCTCTGTCTCTCTCTCTAAAAGGCAATAGAAAGGTCGTTTTGGATAATATCTGTATATATGTATATATGTATACATACATACATAAGATATATGTATGTATACATATATAAAATATTTGTAAAAGAGATGAAAGAAAAAAGAAAAAATATTCAAAACTATATTGCATGATAAACTTCTAAAATGGTTGTATTCTGTATTTGAGTTGGACCGTTATTTTTGTCTCCTATTTTAATGAATTGAAAAACATTCTATGCACACAAACAAAATAGTTGAAAATTGACCTCATTTAGTCAACCAATTACTTGTTGACACGAGAATATTCCACTTTTTAGAATATTGTGTCACATAAATGTGATTGATTGGTGCTTTTAGTGATTATTAGATCACTGTATGATCTGAAAATATGTTTTGGCAGCATAAGATATTTCAACATTGCCTAATTCTAGTATGATAGATTTGAAAAAACGGGTATTATTTTAACAACAGAGGGCTTTTCAGAATAGATATTAAACTTGTCAAAGGAAAGTGAAGAATTTGATAATACCCTAGGCTTCTTTTCTGAAAACTTTTTATTTTGTATGATATGAACATAGTTGGTTAACATAATTTCTGTTCTTGGTTAGAAGATCTTGAAGTTTATTGCAGTGATTTTAAATAAAAAACAAATGAGTTTTAACTCCATTCAAGGAGGAGTAGGATATTTATGGGGAAAAGAGCTTTAGGAAGTCTCAAGGGGAAATTCAGTGCTTGATCAAGAAGAATGGAAATGTCATTTTGCATTTTAGAAAACATGATCATGGTTTTGCTGTGAAATTCACAAAACCTTCCATGGCAAGGGAAAACTTTACTTGATTAAGTGGCACTAGACATAAATGTATATCAAATCATAACTGCAGTGCCTACCAGAGAAATGTTCATTGACGTCCAGGGAAGACAAGCCCTTTAATATTGCAGTGCTGTTTGCACTTATGTTTGAGTGGAAATGCACCGCAAGGACCACAACATTAAACTCTGTCAGTTCTTGAATTTCAATTGTCTGCATGAATAAGCACCATTTCCTAACAATAACCAGAAAGTCTGTTTTCAATTGTAAACACTTTTCTTTTTGATGGGAAAAAAATACTACTTGTGTCCTTAAGAAGCATGAACACCCCTTGTAAACTCCGTGTCCCCCAGTGTTTAGTTTTATAGACTAGACTTATGGCCAACAAGCTAAGCAGTTTGATGTAGCACTGTGCCTAAAAGAGTAACTTCCACATCGTATGCACTCATTACCTAGCTGAGTACATATCATTGTGGAAAACTTATACACAGACACACAAACACCTACAAAGAAAGCTGGAGAATGCAGTCTTTATTATGGTGGCCCAAATGCTCTGCTAACATGTATATGAGTTCAGAAGAAGAGAGGATGCATGGATTTCTTTGGAATGCCTTGATTTTCTGTTGTGTTTTTTCTATTTTTTTGAATATCAGTTTAAAGATTTTCTTATATAATTATCTGTATAATAATGAGTTCCCCTAATCCAATCATGAGCTTCTCCAAGTTAAGGCTTGTATTAATCATCATTTTCTTTTTTCTCAGTGAATAGTGATGTTCATTCATTTTAACACTTGCTCAAAACTTTATTGACTCTAGTTAACTTCTGTTGTTAATTTTTTAAATAAAAGTTTGATAAGCACATGAGAAATATTTCAAAAATTCTAAGTTAATCACTGGAAAGTGAAACATGATCTTTAAATCTTCCTATTTTTATTTGTTTTTGCTTTCTAGCACCAACTATAAATAATATGTAAGTTTATGGGAGATGAGACATTTATTCTTCTCTTAACAATAATGCCAACTTCACCATTGTGACCAAGTTCTCTGACTTCTACTTTAATCTTCAACCCTTTTATGAATGGCATTGCAGGTTGGGTTTTCTAGGAAACAGACTCTGAGAGCAAGATTAGTGTGCAGGAAGTGTATTAGGGGGTGCTCTGGCTGCCATACCCTGGTGGGGGGGAGCAAGGAAAAAGGATGTGCAGAGGGAAAGTAAGGCCACCTGAAGGCTTAACCGAAGCAACCTTGCATTAACCAGTCACTGGATGCCAGTTGCTCCCAAGAAAGGGTGTGACCTTCAGTAGGGTGACTCTTCTTTGGTCGGGGCAATTCCTGCTCCGGGCAACATTTGAACACTACCAGCTGGCCACAATCCCAGCAGTAAGGGGTATACGTTTTCAGTGCTGAAGCAGAATCTGAGTGGACACCAGTGTCCACTGTACTTCATAATTTTGACTAAAGAAGAAAAGCTCAGTTTCTGTTCCCTGATCTTTGATTGCATTTCCCGGAATGGTATAGTGACTCCATGCTAATCAGGAATATGGCACCTTCTCTCCTCCTCCGCTCCTGCTTCCATAGCACTGGTTCCCATGTTCCAGGTCACTCCATGTCCAAGGTAGTTATTGTTGTTCCCTTCCATTTCATTCCTCCAATGCAAAGAAAGGGCCAAAAATTATGTCCCAACTGACAATTTATGAACAAATTCTCCTAAATATTTTTTTGTAAAAGACAGTCATATGGTACATTTCACATCCAAGAAGAACATTGGAATGCCAACTTTAAGCTGAATATATTGCAACAGAAATAACTTTGAATTTCTTATTGCAGAAGAAGGGGACATTAAATATGGGAAACCAGTAGTTTCTGAACACACACACACACACACAGACACGCACATATACACATGCTTATGTGTATGTTCTTATGCTCTGTCAAACAATAATCAATTATTCACTATAATTAATTTTAAATATTACTCTTAATTATGTGATAATTGAATAACTATGTAGTGTTATAGTCAATACAGTTCTATAATACTAACAGAAAAATAGTTTAAAAGTATAGTGTTCTACTTACTTAATTTAAATATAAATATTTGAAAGTTCTACATTTAGCAAGAAAAGTCTTCTTTTTAAAGGTCTACCATCCAGGTAACTCACGTTGAAAGGGAATTATCCAAACAAGCAAATTAACTAACCAAAAAAACCCCAAAACCAAAAAGCTCAATTACCTATGTAAATTTTCAATTCCAAATGTACAAAATATTTGAAACTATTAAATACTAAGAATAATTATAACTTGGTGAACTAGGGAGGTAATAAACAAAGCACTGTTGCCTAAAAATTACTTGGTGATAAAATGTAGATTAAGATATTTAAAAAGAATAAAATAAATACAAAAGGATGTTAACAAAGAAAAGAAAGAAAAAGTTATAAAAAGTAGCTTTAAGAGGATGTATTTCTTTACTTAAAAAAATAATTGTTATTCAATAAGTGTATGATTAGGCCTCATTTAAGGAGTACACTATAGGGACAACTCCAAAGTCCAACTGTACTTAGGAAAAGTGACAAAGAGAGAAACAAACAACTGCCAAAAGGAGGGCATTGGCAGTATTCCTTTTCATTGAAACACCACACAGTGTCCTAGCCTGGTGACTCAGTTGGTTGGAGCATCCCTGCACCAGAAGCTTTCAGGTTCAATTCTGTGTGAGTGCTGGGGGTTTGGAGGTGGCCAATGGATGTATCTCTCTCTCTCTCTTCTTCTTGGATCAATTCACATATCTTAGGTTGGGGATAAAAAAGAAAAACACAACACAATAAAATAGTATGCACTGTCAGTTTTTAGTGTAGATAATATTAGTTCTAAACCAAAATAAACTTCTCATTGTCATAGTATTTCCAAATTTTGTCAGATAAAAAGTGAAATTCATTGTAATAAAGGTAAATTGAGAAAATGTTTCAAGGAACAAGAGGAATTGAATAAAGTATAGAACAATAAAAAAGTAATTTAACTATTGGAAAGGAATTATTTAATAAATCTTCAAATATATGAAGGACTTTGAGAAAGTATGATAATCAATAGTTTCCTTATATTGAAGACAGAACAGGGGAAACTAGGATTAATATTAAATATGATGGATTTGAGTTAGTGAATAGTGAAATTATTTCTGACAGTGAGAAAGTTACAGTGAATCTCTTTCAGAGGTCTTTCAAACAAGAATGGATTCTTACTTTTCTCTTATCCCATATGAATTGTCTAAATGATGATTGAAAACTAGGTGATGTGATTCATTTTTACACTTATGATCCCATTGTATAAATTATAGATTTCGTGTGAAACTTCCTCACTAAAACCCAACCCCAAAATTTAAAATAATCTTTTTATAGAAGAAAGCTGTTATAAAAATGAATTGGAATGCTATAATTCTATTTGGTAAGAACCTGTCCTAC
This sequence comes from Myotis myotis, assembly GCF_014108235.1. Lineage (NCBI taxonomy): Eukaryota > Metazoa > Chordata > Mammalia > Chiroptera > Vespertilionidae > Myotis > Myotis myotis. Next base: position 23,988,562 of record NW_023416357.1, on the reverse strand, counting down.
GTATGCCATTTTAAAAAAATTGGGATCTAACAGAGCTAGGAAGAGACTGAAATCAAACATGAAACTGAAAGAACAGCTCAACCAGCTTGGCTCAGTGGTTGAGGGTCCATCTATGAACCAGGAGGTCATGGTTCAATTCCTGGTTAGGGCGCATGCCTAGGTTGCAGGCTCAATCCCTGGTGGAGCATGTGCAGGAGGCAGCCAATCAATGATTCTCTCTCATCATTGATGTTTCTATCTCTCTTTCCTTTTCCCTTTCTCTCTGAAAACAATAAAAATATAGTTTAAAAAATAAGACAAAACAATACTGAAAGAACATTCTTTAATATGTTTTGCAAAAGTTATTGAATATTTTCAAATCATTTCTTAAGATGAATGTCAATTGTAAAAACATTTACTTATGCATAGATTATAAACTGTAAAACATTTGTGACATAAAATAGTCACCTGTATCTTTCCCAGGTTTGTTCATTATTCACAGTTTCTCCTAAGAAACTCAAAGACACTCTCATGAGCTGTTCTCACTTTGGAAGGAAACAAAACTTATTTTCCAAAGATCTTTCATGTGCAACTGTCCATCAGGAAGGTGGTTCTTTAGAGCACTCTGTGATGTCTTATCTCTCAAGCTGCCAACCTTAATTAAACTCTCTAAAAACATGACATCCCTTAGCAGCCTTCTGTAGTTATAAGTTTCAATGGTAAAAATGACATAATAAAGTTTACTAAATTCATGTAGCATAGATTTTAAAATGTTTTGTTTTTTTTTTTAACAAAGTTTCATTTAATAGAAAGAGAATCAATCTTGAAGTCTGAGGTCATTGAGGGCATAATAGGCTGAATGTGTATAAAAGACAATGAAATATTTTTTTCAGACTAGTAGTTTAAGTTAATTTAGTTTAAACTGATAATCTATATACATAAAAGCCTAAGCTACCATTATGACCGGGCAACTGAACAACAGGTCCACTGGTCGCTATGATGATGCACTGACCACCAGGGGGCAGATGGTCAATGCAGGAGCTGCCCCTTGGTGGTCAGTGTGCTCCCACAGTCAACCTCCTGAGGCCGGCTAACCTCCCGTAATCCCTCCCCCAGGCTGGCCACCCCGATCAGCCCCGATTGCCGGCCAACCTGTGCACGAATTCATATACTGGGCCTCTAGTGAATTATAAGAACTTTCTCAAGTTAAGTTGTAAGCCTGTAAATTGAATCTTTGAAATATCTTTACATATCGTAATTGCATAAAGCATATTTCTCAGACTGACAGCAAAAAATCATTTTGTTTATCATCCCCAGGCTAAGACTTTTTTTTTTTCATTTTGGTTAGGAAAATTCTCATAAGCTTCCCATTCTGACTTAAAAAGCTTTCATGAGATTTAGGCTTTGGGCATGATCAAAGATGCAAGAGACTGGAGTTTAGCAGTCCTTGGTAATCACTTCTGAAAGCAGTAACTAATTCTATCAGCTTTCTGAAAAGGGTATAAATCTTGATGCTATCAGCTATTTTGTCTTCTGAAACAAGTAGGAAAAGACAAGCAAGGAATCTACTTTTAGTCTGTTTAAATTACTTAGTTCCACTCATGCATTTCTCTAGTGTGTATCTGTAAGCGTTAAGCATGAGGAACAAAATACATTTAATGTTAAACCATTACAACGGTGTTATAATCTTCAGGATTCAAATAACATTTGAATCCAAAAGAATATATGAAAGAAATCCTGTTCAAAACCACCAGAAAGGGAAGCAAGTGTGAAATAATGTCAGTGTTGAAAGCATGAGAGAGAAAAACAAGGAAAGAGAACACTAATAATAAGGTTCATGGTCCCTGCCAGGGCCCCCTGAGGTTTACTTGTGAATAAGAGCATGTCTTCATTTAGCTAACAGGGATAGTGACATACTATGCCTCACTCTCACCTAGAGTTGACATGTAGGGAATTTTTAATTCTCATTTATGTCTGAAATGTTCCAAAAACGAGTAGCTTGCGAAAACTGTGATCAAATCAAGCAAATCATCTTTACATTCATTAAACAATGTATTCAGCCCAAATTCATTTTGAATGACTAGCTGTGTTAGAGAACATGGAATAAAGCAGTGAACAAAATGAAAATCTTACTTTCTTAGATTTTACCGACAGGATCATTTTGAGATGGATATTTGGGAAGATGATAAAGAGAAGAAAGTGCAAAATGATACAACAAGAAAAACTAATTTGAAATATATCATGGGTTGGACATTTTTACATCTATCTAAAAGAAATTATATCAAAATAATTATATCAAAATTCTTTATACCTAAAAAAATTCTTTATACCAGTGCCTTAAAAAATTCCACATTCTGGCATGTTTAAAAAAATGATAATACTCATATGAAAACTGGAAGAGATATAAAAAATTCTATATTGGCTTGGTTAAAAAATACATATTTACAGACTTTTCTTATGTTACATAATTATAAGATAAATTGTCAAATTCTGGGAAACACATTAAATATTAACATTAATTTTGCAAGAAATTTTTAAATGTATTTTTATTGACTTCAGAGAGGAAGGGAGAGAGAGAAATATCAATGACGAGAGAGAGTAATTGATTGGATGCCTCTTCCATGCCCCCCACTGGGGATAGAGCCCACAACCTGGGCATGCGAGCTGACCTGGAGTCCAACCGTGACCTCCTGGTTCATAGGTTGACACTCAACCATTGTGCCACGCTGGCCTGGCTGCAAAAAATTTCAGTAACAAAATTGAACTTTCATCTGTGATCATTACTTTTTTATATCATATATCATTGTTATATCATATGTAATATATGCATTTCCAGAGAGGGCATGGGAGTTCAATGCCTTCCACCATCCAATACCTTGCCCCATGTAGCTCTCTTCCATTTGGGTGTTCCAGAGTTTTATCCTTTATAGGAAATAGGTAAACATGCTCTGTACTTTGATTAATAATGAAGAAATCCTTTGAGAAGTCCTATCTACTGCTACAACCTCCCTGTACTCCCAGGAGACACAGTGTGGGAGGGTTCTTCTGCACTGCTTCTCCCTCCTATTTATAGTCAAACTCTGAAGCAGCTTCTTGGCTTGCAATTCTGTAAAACAGTTACGGGATTTTAGCATACATGAAGTGCCTTCGCTGTAAAAAAAGTAACTGTCATTTTTGGAGTGACTAAAAATACCATTATTGATCAACACTTTTTAATGATTATCTTTTCATTTCTCCTACTCACCATGGAGGACAATTTTTCACATAACTCAGCAGTAGCAAAAGACAGTAGACTTTTCTCTGACAGAAACTTCTTTTTAAGTATTAATGAAAAGTCAGTCAGATAGGATTATCATCTACACTAATAAAAGAGAAACATGGTAATTAGCATATGACCGCTACCCTTCCCATTGGCTAATCCCCCTGTCACTCACAGAGTAGGGCCGAGATATGCAAATTAACTGGCAGCCAAGATGGCGGCCGGCAGCCAGGCAGCTGATGCAAACAGGGAGGCTTGCTTGCTTCAGTGAAGGAGGACTCCAATGTTCCCCGCCTGACTTGCCAGCCTCTCAGCTGCAACTCTAAGCAACTATGTTGCGAATATAGAAGCTAAAAAAACCCCAGAAACCTGCTTTACTCAGCGGGGCTTCAGCCAGCTGGACCGCAACATTGTATCAAATACAGAAGGTAAACAAAGGACAGAAACCTACTTTCAGCAGCAGAGGCCTAAGAGCTAAAGCTGGCCCAGAATAAAAAAAGAAAAAAAGAAGAAGTTGGGAGCTTCAGTCCCAGCCTGAAAACAGCCCTCAGCCCCTCAGCCAGACTGGCCAGGCACCCCAGTGGGGACCCCCACCCTGAAGGGTGTGTGACCAGCTGCAAACAGCCATCATCCCCTCACCCAGGCTGGCCAGGCACCCCAGTGGGAACCCCCACCCTGATCCAGGACACCCTTCAGGGCAAACCAGCCAGCCACACCCATGCACCAGGCCTCTATTCTATATAGTAAAAGGGTAATATGCCTCCCAGCACTGGGATCAGCGGAGCCGCGAGGCCTCCCGGCACCGGGATCAGCGTGACAGGGGGCAGCGCCCAAACCCCCTGATCGCCCTGCAGCTCTGTGTGTGACAGGGGGCGGGGCCCCAACCCCCCAGGCCCCCATGGGCCCTGCTCTGTGTGTGATGGGGTAGAGCCATAACCTTCCCATTGGCCCTGCCCTGAGTGTGAAAGTGGCAGTGCCCCAACCCCCTGATCGGCCCTGCTCTGTGGGTGATAGAGGGTGGCGCCCCAACCCCCTGATCCGCCCTGCCCTGAGTGTGACAGGGGGCGGTGCCCCCACTCCCCTATCGGCCCTACTCTGTGAGTGACAGGGGGGAGCTCCTCAACCCCCTGATCGGCCCTGCTCTGTGCATGACAGGGGGGAGCTCCCCAACTCCCTGATTGACCCTGCTCTGTGCGTGACAGGGGGGAGCTCCCCAACCCCCTGTTGGACCCTGCTCTGTGCGTGACAGGGGGGAGCTCCCCAACCCCCTGATTGACCCTGCTCTGTGCATGACAGGGTACAGAGCCCCAAACCCCCTGATGGGTCCTGCTCTGTGTGTGACAGGGGGCAGCGCCCCAACCAACTGATTGGCCCTGCTCTGTGCGTGACAGGGGGTGGCGCCGCTACCTCCCCATCGACCCTGCCTTGAGTGTGACAGGGGGCGGTGCCCCAACCCCCCAATCGGCCCTACCCTGAGCGTGACTGAGGGTGGCATCGCAACCTCCCAATCTGCTTTGCTCTGTGCATGACAGGGGAAGTCGCCCCAACTCCCCAATCAGCCCTGCTCTGAGCCCGACCAGGGGCTGCACCTAGGGATTGGGCCTGCCCTCTGCCACCCGGGAGCAGGCCTAAGCCACCAGGTCGTTATCTCCCGAGGGGTCCCAGACTGCGAGAGGTCACAGGCCGGGCTGAGGAACCCCCCCTTCCCCCGAGTGCACAAATTTTTGTGCACCATGCCTCTAGTTCATATTATATTTTAAGATTATGAATATTATTCAAATCTACCACCTTCTATTTTTATTGCTTAATAAATGTATTAAATTGAGCTTCTCTTAGCTGAAGCTTTCTGGTCACATAAATATATTTTTGAACTCTCAGTTAAAATTTCCTATCATGTGAATGTTGAATCCATTTGAATTTTACATGCCAAATATTTTTAAATGACATTAGAGATTTTCCTAGTGTGTACAAAAATGTTGCTCTACTGGTCATAATAGTTCTTCACTAGTGTACAAATCATGGTATTGCCTAAATGTTATTCATAAATGAATGTTGTTTTTATAAATCCTCATTCAAGGATATTTTTCCATTGATTTTTAGTGTGGAAGAGAGAGGAAAAGACAGAAAGACATATCGATGTGAGAGAAACACATCAATTGGTTGCCTCCTGCACGAGCCTAGGGCCTGGGCTGGGGAAGAGCCTGCATCCAAGGTTCAGGCCCTTGACTGGTATCCAACCCTGGACCCTTCGGTCCACAGGCTAATGCTCTATCCATGCAGCCAAACTGGGGGCAATGAATGAGTGTTTTAATAAGTTGTGTTTTTTTGTTGTTGTTGTTTTTTGTTTGTTTGTTTTTTATCAAAGTATAAGGTACATATTGAAAACCATCTCATGAATAGATCAAAAGTGTACAGCTTGATGAATTATCACAACTAAATCTACCTAAAGGTCATATAATGCAAGGATGATAACATTTTCAGCGACTTGGGTGTCCCCTTCACCCTCTTTTTAATGTGATTCCCACTGTCCAATCAAGGGATCTACAACCCTGGCTTTGGCATCATGTTTTATGTTGGCTCTTGGAATTTTATATTAATGGAACCATATGGTATATATTCTATTATAATATTTTTTTCACCCAGCAAGACATTTGGGAGGTCCATCTCCATTGTTTTACGTGGTAATACTTTGATCTTTTCTTCTAGAGAGTATTCCTCTGTATAAATATACTACAGTTAATTTATCCATTTTGCTGTTTACATATTTGTGAGGTATTTCTAATTTTTGACTGATGAATAGTTTTTCTATAAGTATTGTAGTACTTGCCTTTTGTTTACGTAGGCATAATTTCTACATCGCTGTGTGAATTTTTTTTGGTCTCATGGTATGTATTTGTTTAGAATTTTAGAAGATAATGCTAGTATTCCAAAGCATCATTTGTGAAATTCTATTGCTCTTTGCTGACATATGGTATTTTCAAAATTGGGCCACTTCATAATAGAATTAAGTCTGTGGTTTAATTTTACATGTAGACAGTTTCTCAGTGAACTAAACAACATATTACTTGAAAGTCAGACTCCTGTTGCTGAAATGGTCTAACGTCATGTCTCTAGGATAGCTTATGTGCTCCAATGTATTCACTTACCATGCTGAATACTTTTAGGATTTTATTTTAAATTGGTTTGTTTTGATATGCCTTTTTGGGAAAAATAAATTTTTCTACCTTTTTTCAAGAATTTTAACTAGTGCTATTATTTTAAATATTCACATGAAAAAGAACTTCGCTGATGATTACAAAAGAAAATTGACTGAAGTAATAAGGCTACCTAGGATGATTAAATGAATTATTCAGAGTACATGTTCACTGTTATAATGTTATATAGTCTTTTTTTGGTGGTGGATGCCAAAATTGAAGATTTAAAAACCAAATTAATTTCAAATACAGAAGTTTTTAAAAAAAGCTATATATAAAGTGTTCAACTATAGTTACAAATGTAAAGGTTTGAGTGAGGGTAAAATTATAATCTAAATCTTCCAACAAATTTGTAATGCACTGTGGAACACCATGGCACACTTGTTGGGAAGTTAAACTTCTCTTATTCTATCCTAAGAAAGAAAGTAGAAGAAGAGAGAGAGGAAGAGAGAGAAAGAGAGAGAGAGAGAGAAAAAACAGGTCCATTAATATGTTTTAATATTATAGAAACTTAACTATAAACTAAGTCAGATTAAAATTTAAAACTATCATCAGAATTTAAAAATCAGTTTTAAAACTTCACTCTGACCATAAATGTTTAATTCCTCTAATTAATAAATAAGAATATATTCCTTTACAGCATCTCTGTGCATATAACCTAGAAAGCATACTTTCTGAAATAAATTTACCACATTCTTAGAGAAGTTAAATTTTATGTATAAACTATAAATTTTATGTAGCGCTCTTATATTAAAAATATGCCTTACAATTAGTGCCCTCTTTTGTATTCTATACAAATCTCAGTCAATGATTATGCCTTTTGTGTACTAGTTACACATCACCATAAATTTTTAGGGCAGATAAAATATAATTTTGTTTTAGGTTAATTCAAATTCTAAGACCGATGGGAAAATGACAGGAATATCAGCAGCTCTCAATCTGTATAACTCAATCAATCAGAAATATTTATTTTTTTACAATAAATTTTATGACTTCAGAGAGGAAGGGAGATGGAGACAGAATTAGAAATATCAATGATGAGAGAGGCTCATCGATTGGCTAGTTCCTGCCCACCGCATCCTGGGGATCAAGCATGCAACCTGGGCGTGTGCCCTGATTGGGAATGGAACCATGACCTCCTGGTATATTGGTTGAGGCTCACTCACGGACACACTCGCCAGGCCAGAAATATTTGTTTATGTATTCTGACCTAACTTAAAACCCTTGTTATTCTAATTAAATTTCAAATGCTTTTTTATAAGTTCAACATTTTCAAATTTTAAGCTATGCTGGCCAATGCCATTTTGGGGGGACCTGTTTTCGTGCACACTGCCACCATTTATCCCTTTAATTTCATTTCCCTTCCTCTTGTCCCTTTTATCTTCCACTTAACAAAACCTATTTAAAAAACCCAAATGACATTGCATTCCATGCCAGAGTGAATTATTCATACTGATCTATTGAACAACTATCCCACTTACTCTCTGTGCCACAACTTTGACCTATAATATGAATTATATATTTTCATGACTATTTGTCAACCAAGCTTAATCTGACCATCTGATTTTACCTCACTAAGGGTGTGGCTTGTGTAACATTTATTCCTATTACCTCACAGAAACTAATAAGAAAGTATGATGACCAAGAGTCAGTGATAAGGATCAGTTACATCCCCCATGCACTACTCATACTGGCCATGCTAGACATCCCTTCCCTTCCATTCATGCCTGTAGACGCATGGCTCCCACCACTGTAGCAGCTGCTGTTCACTGCTCCTCGGATGTCTATGCAATGTTTGATTGAAAATCACCAGAGTATTCCTATACAATTTGGTCAATATTATTTTAAAGAAAAAACAAAACTTACATTTAAGAGCTTTGCAATACCAGCTTGTGATTTATGCTCAAGTATATAAATCAGGATGATTTTAAAAACTTAAGGTTCAGTGTTTTGGAACGCAAATGTACATCTAAGTTGAGTAAACTATAACTGTTAAACAATTTTTAGCTTTTCTCAAAGTTAGTTCTATTGTAGGATGTACTTAAGCAGTAAGTATATTTAGGCTAAAGCAGCTGAATTATATTAAATGCTGCTCTTACACCTCATTACATTAAACGCTCTTTGGAAGCATGCGGAAAGACTTTTTTTTTTTTTTTTTTTTTTTTTTTAAGACTCAATATAGGAGCTGCGTGTGCAATTAAAAGTGAAATATTTGGCATGTTTGTTAATTCTAGTTTCATTTAATATCTTTTTAAGACATGTAAGTTTAAGCTTTTTTTTTTTTTAATTAATGGGGAAAATGTGAGACACAATACCAGTACTTTAAGATTTGGGTTTTGGTATTTGGATTAATTCCAAGGCCTTGATTTAAATATTTCATTGTATTGTGATTTCCTTTTAGATGTATTACACTAAGTGAAACTTGTCAAATAAATCTTTTTAAAAACTAAAAAATCCAGTCTTTTACATGAGTTTAAGGACAGCAATATTCTGATACGTTTTTTCAGTGTTTCACTGAACAGGAATCCTTGTAAATGTAGCCATTCACTGGGAACATGTCTTTTTTAAAGTAATAATTGCTTATGCCTTTCCAGATTCCTCAATTTCTGTTTCAAACTTTTCTTGGTGTTTTATCTTGACTTTAAAACAATGATAAAATGGGATTGGCTGAATCCCAATATTGCCCCCGAGTATGTTCAGAGAATGCAATTAGCTAAGTATGGGAGAAAATCTACTACTAAATAGTCTCTGGACAATTGAACCAACTTTCTCCAATAAACGTAACATCATAAAAATACTGTTTATAATTGGATAGCTGCTTTGCAATGCACATATGCTTTCAAAATTTATTTAATGAATGTGTGTTGAGTGTTCATTAGGTGCTAGGTGTTATTTTAGGTGGTGGAGACTTAATCATAAGCAAAAGAGAAAAGATATGTACTATTGTGGCCATGAGAGTGGCTTGATAAAAGAAGTGAGTAAAAGGTGGCAAGATAGGAGATCAGAACATCTCTTCTGGTTGAAACATGAGGCCTTTGTGGAAATGGCAAATAGGTTTCCATTCTGTGTGCTGGTGAGTTATGGGAGCTTTTGTGTAGAGATTTTAAATGACCTGATATACTAGTAGCTCAGAAAAATTATATCTTGGCTACTGTATGATTTGCAGGGTTGAGTTCTATTATTTATTTACTTTTTTAAAGTTATACTATATGAATTGCCCTGGCCAGTGAGCTCAGTGCTTAGAGTGTCAGAGTGTCAAACTGTGCACCAAAGGGTTGCAGGTTTGATGCCCAATCAAGGGCACATACCTGGGTTGCAGGTTTGATCCCCAGCCCTGGTCAGGGCATGTATGGGAGGCAACCAATCGATGTGTCTCTCTCATATCATAGATGTTTTCTCTCTCTCTCGCTCTCTCTCTCTCTCTCTCTCCCTACCTCCCCTTCACTCTAAAAATTAATGGAAAAATATCCTCAGGTGCGAATTAACAGGAAAAAAGTTACACTATATGAATAAATATAAGCAAGTTATTAATTATAAGATGTATGTGTTAGTTTTATATACAATTATACAAAATTATACACAGGTATGTATTCATATATTAGATTTTTACTGTGATTGCATCTAATGAAGGGTTTGAGAATTTTAGCCAATCTCCATGGCTCCTGGGGAGGTTCTACAAGCATACTATGCAAAAGTGTCTTAACTTGTCAAAATGCCTTCAGGTTATCTTCAATCTATACTCATCAAGATTATCTTTCTAAAATAAAACTTTGTTGAAGTTATTCTCTTTAAAATCCATCAGTAGCTCCCTATTGCTGTCAAGTGAAAACTGAAATTTTAGGAAAACCATCAACCTCATTTCTCCTTTATTGTGCTCTTGATTCAGTCCTCAAATCAACACAGTCCCTTGCTGTCACTGATACCTGAGCATCTCTAGCCTAGGCACTCATCCCTTTGGAGGAATTTCTTTCCTAGATGCCTGGGCAAAGCACAGGTGTCAACTCTCTGAGAAGACCTCCCTGTTCTTCCAAGGGTGCCCTTTCAAAGGGAGCCCATGGCATCCACGGCTGACCTCTAATGAGGCACCTACTGCACCTTAATTGTGTCAGAACTGTCTCTTTACCCGTCTTTCTTCTCACCCAGTATCCTCTGTGAGATTTAAGGCTATATCTCTATCAATTTGTAAAGTGCCTGGCACAATATTTATTAACTGAGTAACAATAACATAATTCTTGTTGGATTCTATTTGTAAGGCACTTTTAAGTAGGGATACAAAAGGCAATTCTAGACCACGCAAAATGTAACCTGATTAATCAGGGATTTGGAGGGAGATAATTTTTAAAACAATGATAAAGACATACTTGATGTTGTAAAGAATTATGAACATACATATATTGCTGAATATATCCAGTTTTTACCCCTCCTACTACAATTCATCCTGCGTATAATGTCAGCTTCATTTTCCTTCTAAAGCAGAAACTCCTATCCCTTGATAGAAATATTTAAGGACTCTATTTAATCTACTGCCTAATGTGCAAATTTCTTATGCTTACATTCAGTCTTCCACAATGGCTTCTTATCTGTGATAGAAAAGAAAAAGAAATTACTCTGTAGAACTTACCATCTGAGTTTCTGCTTCCTAAGGGCAAAACAAAATAATTCACTTGGCCATATACTCTTTGTTAAGGAAAATACCACGGTGGGCTTTTTTGCTATGAGATAGTAAATCTTCAAGGCAGAAGGCAAAAGTGAGATAAAATGAAGTAAATTGCTTTGTATAAAACACTAAGAAGACACTTTAGCTTATTCAGGGAAGAAGGATGAGATCTAAGAGGCAGAAAGGGTAGGAGAATCCTAACAAAATACCAAAAAGCTAGTTATTTTTCATATAACATGGTTTGGAAGGACCAGAGCTTCCATCTACTAGAAATAAAACCTCCTAAAGTTTAGTTAGATATCTGGCTGCCATACTAATAGCTACATTTCCCAACCTCTCTTAAGGATGGTTGTTGCCAGGAGATTAATGAGGGAGGGGGAGGGGGGCAGAGAGTAATTGATTTTGACCAGAAGTATCCAAGTATACAGTTTATGGCTTCTCTGTATAAAGAAGACACTGCTTGCCCTTGGTTTCCTCCTTCACCCTTTTCATAGATTGGAAAATTATGGGCACTAAAATTCCACCTTTTGAGAACAATAGAACCACCAGGCCAGGCCTGTTCTATTCATATATGTGCTGTTAAATGAGATTAAAATTAAATTCTATTTTACTTGAGCCACTGAATTCTTGGTTCATTTTGTTTCAGTAACTTAGGCTATTTGTGTTTGGAAATGAAAGCAGATGTATTTTTACGTTCATCTGCTGAATTTTATATCCAAGACATCTTTGAATATTATCAGAATTTTTTAACTCCTTCAATGTATACATTCTTCTATTAGAATGTACAAATTATTTATTTTTATTTTATTTATTTATTTTTAAATATATTTTTTTATTGATTTTAGAGAGGAAGGAAGAGGGAGAGAGATAGAAACATCAATGATGAGAGAGAATCATGGATTGGCTGCCTCCTCCAAGCCCCCCACTGGGGATTGAGGTTGTAACCCAGGAATGTGCCCTTGACCGGAATCCCCTTCAGTCCACAGGCCGATGCTCTATCCACCGAGCCAAACCGGCTAGGGTCAAATTGTTTATCTTTAGTCTTTGTCATTTTAAATCCCAGATTTCTATATATAATTTAAATGCAGTACTCTGATAAATGACTTATTATGATTTATGTATTAGGTAAACTACATAGCAAACCCATATATTTCCATATGTTTCTAATAACAGATTGCTACTTAAAAGAGGCAAAATTCCCGTAAATGCACACAAAAACAACCCCAAAGATTTGTTTTGTATCTTTTATTTTCAATGTGCTTTAATTGCACTGGAACTTTAATTGAGCTGTAATTGCTTTTTATTGCATGCATTTGTATGAATTTAAAAATACGAAAGCTGAAATGTGGTGGATGAAGCAATTTCATGCATATAGCAAAAACAGTTACCATAAAGAAAAGTTTTATCTTTTTGTTTTTATAGTATCACTATCTGGCACTTTTAAAGTTAAACTTGCAATCTGATCACATTTTATTTATCTGTTCTTTTATTTATTTATTTATTTTTCCTGATTATCCCTTTTCTCACCCTTCTCTGCCTCAATCTGTACTCTGGGAGTTTCAAGCATTGTGAGTTTCCTTGTTGTCTGGCTTTATGTTGGATTCAGCCAATGGAAAGGCTCTTGAAGGAGATGAAAGCTGAGTGGGAAGTCTGGTCCTGGTGCTTACACTTACTGTTCTGGCCTTGGCTTCCTTCCTGGGTGCCCACAAGTCCTGAGGGCTATGCCTCTTTCAAAGATCTAGCTGAGGCTGGGCTCTCAGAAGCACTGCGCCTTTCCTGTAGGATTGTACTGGTTTCATGCGGTTACTAGTTCCTGGGTAGTTACCTCTTCTTGGTGCCCTTAACTTCACCTTCACCTCTTTGTAGAGTTCCTCTATGAAACGTACTTCACATAAACATTTTGAAGACCATCTGTTTCCTGCTGGGACCTTAACCGATACATTATCCTTACAAATTTATGTCGGTTTCTATTATGTGTCAGTTTCTTATTCACTGAGCACCAACTAAAGTGTAACTATACATCAGTTTGCAAAACTGTTGGGTTCAAATTCTCATTATTGCTTAGACCAGAATAAGGGCTCTTCTATTATTCATTTATGTGGATGTTTACTGATTGGACTAGGCTGGCATGCAAAGTCCGTTTTTATCCTAAGGAAGACTCTATCACCAAAGTTAGACATTAGCCATATGCCTAGGCAAGAAAACGTGCTACCACTGAGCTGTGGCTAATGTAAGCTAAATTTGATCTAGGCAATCATGGAACTCTCTTGACATATGGCATGACTTTCAGTTTAATTATTTTCATTTTCATAGCTCTCTATCTATGGGGTTTTGCTAAGATCTACCTAAAAGTTACCTGAAATATCATTTACTCCTCCTTTCTCCTTTCTTTCAGAATCACACCGCAATCATTCAGCTTATCATGAGTATACTCAAAGACCGGATTTCATAAGTTCTCACAATTACTCTTGTTTGTTCTTCCCATATTTTTATTTTTAATGGGCCATCAGCTATTCTCCATAAGTATTTAGCAGATGTAGCATTATTTTCCCAGGTTCGATATTTGCATAGCAATAAGCAGTTTATTGGCCATTTCTAACAAGAAGCAATTTCTGAAATTTTTATACGTTTTGTTTACAGAGTTAGCCCAGATCTGTTGAGTAGGCAGAGCTATTAACATTTCCACAACCAGACAGGGATGGCGACTGTTGACAATGGCCTGCCAAACAGGCTATGTTACCGCTTAAGAAGTGAGACTTAAAATGGAGATAGCAAATGTCCTTCAATTAATATTAAAGTATTTAATTTATATATTTTTTTTGTCTGCACCAATTATAACCTGTGAGCTAGAATAATAATGACTGAGGGCTTAGTGTGTGCCAGGTACTCTATGAAGTGCTGTTTTGTATCACTCTGTTTAAACCTCTCAACTATTTTATGCTACACAATAATGAAATCCCCAATTACAGAAAAAGAAATAAAAAATTAGACCAGTTCAGGAACACGATCACAGTCACACAGCTGGTAAGCTGTGGAGAAACATCTCAAGTTAAGTCTGGAACCTGGACTTAACTCCAGGCTCTCATGAGCACTGACTAAGATCTTTCCTTAATACTAAGTACAATTACAGCATAATCACATATGTATTAATGTAATAATTTTGAGCATATTTGATCAGAGGCAAGGTACTTAGGCAGGTATTAAATATATTAGACATAAAATTTCTCTTTGGTCTTGTCTGACAAATGGGAATAAAAGAAGAATGAGAAGATTCTAATGAAAAATAATTAGTATTCTTTTTATTTGTGTGATTTTCTTTCAAGACTATTCAAATATTCTTTTTCAAATTATATTCCATTTATATAGAAATGCAAGTTGCTGCCTCATTTTTTTCTCTCCTACTTGTTTCATTTCTGGAATAAAGGTCTTTTGCAATATCAAGATCATCTTATATTCATTAGAAAAAAACATATGTGAGATTATAAATGTCATTTATGTCAGCAGCAAGTTATTTTTTCTATTTGTGCTTATGTGGAGTTTTAATTTATCATGTCATCTACCATCTGGTTTTCAGGAGAGATTTTTTTTTATTACATTGTAATAAAAAAGCATATCGAAGAAAGAAATTTTTGTTGCTAAGTATATGGGCTTTTATGTTTTCCCCTGGTAACTTTTCATTGATAATTATTTGTCATTTAAAATTTTGGTTAGTCTATTTTATATGTACATGGAAAAATCTGTATAAAAGCCTTCTAGGTATGTTCAAGGTCATATTATTATTATTTGAAATACCATATTAGATATAATAGTTATTAGATAAAAGGTATTTTTAAAATGTCAAAGCTATTTTTATCTTCATAAATCTTGCGATAATTAAATATGCTGATTTGGAGAGAAACAGAGGAAGTGAGTGTATCCTGACATATCTTCCTTGAGGCTTTAACAATTTCTTTCAAGTTCTCATTCAGCCAAAACTTAACGCTCCTCAAAGAGAAGACCCTTTCCAAATCTATTACTTACTGTTCCTTCATGAGAATAATCAATATTGACTCAGCCCCAAAGAATCAAGATTAGATCATCCCTCTGAGGCTGGAATTTCCTGTAAACAATATCTTCATTGTGAATAATCTATGGATGGATTCATCAGTCTAAGAGTTTAGTCACCCAAGGCCAGCCATATTTTATTTTAATGCATCTTCCTCTTTAAAGTGTTAGTGACTTAGGAAAATACATTGTTCCAGGGCCATTTTCTACTTAGAAAAATATCCATTGTGGTATTTTTGGACCATGGTGCAATGGCATCCTTACTACAAGATGAGATGTCTGGAATCTCTATATTCTGTACTTCAGTCTCTTCCAGCTCTGATGTCATTACAATTATCCAATTAAGGGAGAACACAAAAAGAAGAAAAATGAGCAATAGTCGCAGGCTGCTGCGGCTTTGTATATGTATTTATTTCATGGAAGGTAAAGCCACCAAAAAGAGAGTTAAGTCTCTGGAACTTCTGACACCTTTCCCCTGCACTTCTCATTTGCTTTCAGTTCTGGAATACCATGAGACAGTCAGACAGACATTGGGAACCTTTGATCGCACTGTATTTAATTAGGGAAACCAACAGGATCTTTTATGTTTAGAGGCCAGCGATGTGTAAAAAGCCATGTTTAATGTGAAGCCTGACAAATTGTGGCGAGTATTTTTGGACAGCAGACCTAGCAGGCCCTTTGTTGTCTGTGCACTGTCAGCTTTTGGCTCAAAGAGTGGATTAACATAAAAGGAGAATCCTCCATTCCTGGAGCATGACTGGAAAGCATGAAGCTGTCTCTTTAGATTTTTTATTTTTCTGAGCCCTGTCAGGTACAATATAAAACCATCTACAATTTATGGCCTTAAGCTTTACTTTTTAATTGTCTTCAGATAGGTAGCTACCTACTCAGTGCCTCAGTTTTCCCTGGGTAAGATAATAATATATATTCCCTCTGTATCTTAGCGTGGTCTTCTAAGGGTTAAAAAGCTAATGAATTTAAATCACTTAACATTTCTCAGTGACATTATCATGCATCATTATAATATATCAAACGTTAACTCTACAACTTCCATGGGGGAGTCATGGAAAAACACTCATTTTAGGGAATGTTTCATTTTTTTCCCCCAGGTGGGAGAAAGTGTATGTTTGTGGTATTTCCTTCCATGGCACCTGAAAACTGAGGCAGGACCTCTCAGCTTCAGCTCCTCCTAATCACGATGGGAAGATTCGGGGTCTCCCTGAAGTCAGGTAGATCGGCAGCTTCTGTCAAACTTCAACATTGTCATTTTTGCCCCAGGTTCCCCTTCCCTGGGCACCTCCTGGCACACCCTGGGACGTTCTCCCACATCCTGGGGGTATTGCCAGGGGATGTGCTATCCCTCAATACTGAACAGACCTGTAAACCTTGATCCTGCAGAACACCCCAGAGACCCTCCTTTCCCTCTGCTTCAGGGCCCCATGCCTTCATAGGCACTGCTTACTCTTTCTGGCAGAATCCTTCATTGGTCTCAATGCTTACAGTTCCAATTACCTGTAAGTGAAAAAATAAGCACACTTGCAATGAAGCCAGAAACCCCATGTTGGTTTCCATTCCCAACAACATCATGTTTAGGCAGGTGACTCTTCCAGCAATCTGGCCTTCGAGGTTCCTGAATGCTTCAGCTGCATTGATCTATGATCTACTTCTGCACCCTGTGCTTTGGATGCACTTGCAAAAGAAAGGGGAAAGAAACTGAATATTGATCATGTGTCTGCCACGTGTTATTCCATTTGTAGTCTTCTTTTCCTATGTTTTGCAAGCCTAACTGAAGAGAACTAAGCTATGAAAAGACTCCGACTGTTGTATATATGTCCTTCAATTACACATGAAATCTAATTAGAGTTCCATGCAACCTAAACTTGGCTCACCTTTCCATGTGTGCAAAACTTCTAAACCTTTACTTTCTGGCCACCCAAGATTAGACATTCTTTGACCTCACCTTATCCTGACCTACCCAATCCTTGCATACCTTAAATTAGCATATTTACCTCTTTTATTTTTTCTCCTTTTTCAGTTATACCCTAATTTATGTTATCTAATTTTATTCATCTTTCCTTCCTCTTGTTTCCTCTTCTTTCTTTTCTCCAGTAATTGTTTTGTACTTCTTTTATATTTCAATATTTTTTAAAGTAACTTTCTATTTTCATATTTTTGCCCAATTAGAAGTTATTCAGTTCAGTTTATGGATGCCCTATACATGCAAATTAACTTGCTGGGCACTGTAGGATATCTAAGCAGTTTACATGAGTTTTAAAAGTCTTTATTTAATCTGACTTACACACTAAAGAGATCTTAGGATTTTCTTCTTTCCTAATCTCCAGATTTCTCGCACAGCATTCAGTTTTTGCTCCTAAAACTCTTCATCTCATTATTCTTTGTATATATTTAGGCCCTAGCACCAAGTAAAACTATATTGAAGGTCAATAATGACCGCTTTCTTAAAAAACCTAATGCCCACTTTTTGGGTATCATTTTTAAATTATTTTTATATCACATGACAGCATAGAACAAAGGTTATATTTAGCACTACTTTCCCCCCCCCCCCAATTTCTCTGAAGGTGCACATACTTGAATCTGCTTTCACTGCACTTAGTGCTCATTCTCCACTTCTCTACAGTTTCCTTATTGTCACAGTTCTCTTCACTGACACATTTTCTCTGAGGCATCTATTTGTGCCACTGATTCCTTCATCCTGTTTATGTTTTTATAGACCTTTTCTCAAATTTGGATTGTTTGCCTGCATTTCTGATTTTCAGTATAGCTGTCCATAGGGCATTTTCAATGAGTCTACTTTAATCTGCCACTCAGGACACACCAACCTGAGCTCATTATTTTCACAGAATATTCCTTGCTTGTATTTAGCATCTACATTATTGATATTATCACAGCCTCTCTGGCAGATATCATTTGCCCCTTGTGAAAAACACATTCCATACACAACAAAGATCTGACATGGTTTCACTCAAAATCATTGTATTTAAAATTTCCTTTTTGAGTAATCCTTTCCTGTTATTAGATCAAAGTCATACATTTTTAGAGCCAAGGAACTTTAGATGAGTTTAGATGAGAACCCTGAGGCTTTGTGGGATGGTGGTGGGAGGGAGGTGTCTCCAAGTTAATTAATATCTAAGCTGGGTTTTAAACCAAGTTTCCCTTTCTCTCAACCTAAGGCATCTAATGTCCTTTCTACTGCCATAGTTTATGAACTTACTTCCTATCTTCCTAAGCATCCTCTAATAGTTCCTTTACTCCATCCTCATCATTTCATTTCTTAAAAATTTATCTGATGCCTCTTAAATGTCAGACATTGAAGTATTCTTATTATAGTGCATATGAAATAATGTTATCTATTGAAAAATAATGACTCCCCAACTTTAAAAAATATAATTCTAATTATTTAGAAAGGTGCTCTATTACGTGTCCCCAAGTCTTTTCAGTTTTATTTTCTACTACTCTTCCCAGGTGCACGCCAGCATCATTTGAATAATATGCCCTTCAATTACACATGAAATCTCACAATCCAATGCTCTACTTATACCCTATATTTCCTCAGGGTCAACTACCCTTCTTCTAAAACTGCAAAGCAGTTACCCTTCTTCCTTCCAAGTGAGATGTAGACACCATTATAGCAAGGCATGTAATAGATCGTCTTTTGGAATCACATAGTTGTGGTTTTCAATCTGACCATGTCACCAGTAACATAACTTAAATGAGGACAATAACAATGTTGAGATTTCAATTATTGGTAAATGGCATTACTCTTATTTACGTCCAGACTACTGTGTAGATTAGGCAAGGTAAAGCATGTAAAGATCTATCATTACTATTACTATTAGGAGTAGAACTGGTAATATTAGCCTCTTAGAGTATTTCTTACAGATTTTGTTTAACAAGGAGTATGTGTTGCACTTGCTTTTATCATCAGTAACTTAAGTTCAGGAGAGTATTTTATTCAAAGTTGAATCTTCTTCAATACCTCATATATCATCTTGTACACAGTAGGCTTTTGGAAAATATTGAAATAATTAACTCTAGGTGGCTATAGAAATTCATGAGCTTGCTTAGGAGGAGAAGGATCAGACCACAGGGTCAGTCTCTCAGTTTCACAGTTGGAATGCTTGATATTCTACATCCTGGGCTTGGGTGCTAGATAATAGAGGCAATGAAACCAAGCTGACCACAGAACAAGCAGTGGTTGGCACAGGCCCTTCCCTGCTATCGATTGTGTATGTTAGGCAATGCTCGTCTTAGATTGCCCAACTGAATGAAGATGAAAATATTGACTTATGCCAGTTATTCCACATAGACTAATGCTGAAAGCACAAATAGGAAAAATTAAAACCCCCAAATGCACTAATTTGGGTAAGTAAGATTGTTTTTGCTGGAATTAACAATTATTGGTCAGTCTAGAGGATGACTGTGCTTACTTCATGCATATCTACCAGCATTTGAGGCATATGTATTACACATTTTAATATAGTAAAGTAGCATTTAGTCTGCTATTAATGTACTTGTGCTTTTATTTAAGGAGCTGGCTCATAGAAAATATCTTTGAGATTTAAACACAAATCCCATTTTTTATATCTTCAAAATTTATTATGCTAAAAATGATTAACTGATAATTATAAAACACTATATTGTGTGGGTTTTACCATCTAAATTCTCTTCAGATTTAGTGTGTGCATCTTAAGGTTTCACATATTAAAGGGGATTGTATATTCAAGAGCAATTCTCTTAAGTAAAAATCTTTTGAGTTGCAAATAGAAGACATTTGGAGGAAGCAAGATATTTGCTGAGTGAATTTTTAGGTATATGTATAGATGAATGTCACATTTAGCAAAATGAATTTCTTTAAAATAATGATAAAAATGACAAATATCAATGATATCATTGTTTCCAGTTGCCAATTTCAATTTTAGGCTTGACATTTAAACATTATATTTACTTTGCCAGTGGGGATATTCAGCTTCATTGGGAGGAAGTCAAATTTTATTGGCAGAATACATTTAAATTCACCATTCTTACACATTTTGTTTATATGTGATTAGAGTACTTGTTTTCTTGAGTTCGTTACCTCAGAAACATCCTTAATGTTATACAATTTTTCTTCAAGAAGATATAGTTATTTCTTAGGTTTTTAATGTATTTGTTACAATTTCCCAAATATTTTCACATGTATTATCTCATTCTAATACTAAAACAATACTCCTCTTTACTTAAACCCAAGGGCCAGGGTGGCTGAGTAACTTGACCAAAGCCACATAAATAGTAAGTGGCGAAACTAAGATTTGAAGTAAGATCTTCTAACTTACCATAACTGTTCATTCAGCCTTTCATTTGTACAACTGTTCCTTTTTGTGAACCAAGAATTACTTTCAGCCCTGGGGTTAGATAAAGGAAACAAAACAGATGAAGTCAATACTCTCACGGCATTTACATGCTAACAAGGGGGAAAGATCACAAATTATTCTTCAAAAAGAAAATAGTTCCATAAACATATTAAAACTGAGTAACATGATAGAGGGTGACATGTGAAGAGGAGAGTTATTCTTGGATTAGGGCGTTCCAGAATATTTCTTTGATCTGAGATGTCATTAATGTGGGGGGTGGGGAGAGCCATCCACACCAAATATATATAGAAAGAGTTTAGTTCACTTTTTCTCAAGTATAAATGTTCTATATACACATCTCACTTATTGTTTTTTCTTGTGCACAATCTAATATGATGGTAGGTGGTAGTATTCAGACATACATAGTGTAGAAAAGGAGCAAAATATGTGTTATATTTCTCTATGATGTGTTACAACATGCTTAACATGCTGAGGTTTAAAATTATATTCTCAGAGTCCCTGACAGAACCTTGACATATTTTAGGCATGTTAATAAAATGAAAATTAAATTTAATGAAACAATTTAAAAATGTTGGCTACTTGTATTATATGCCTATCAACATAGGATTAATCAAGATGTATACAAATAAATCTTTGTTGCTAATATTTCCAGGCTGAATATTCAAAAGGTTACCTTCAAAATGTTAAGTCAGAGAATCATGGAACATAGTTTTTTAATAAATCTCAGAGGTCATTAATTCAACTTCCCACAGAGTGCAGATATGTATTTATTTTAGCAAATCTAATCAAATTGCTTTCCAACAAAACATCTTGATGACTTCTCATCATGCTTACTATAAAGCTCAAAGTCCCTAATGTGACTTGTGTTACCATAAATGGAAATTCATTCTAACTGACTATATCTGAATCCCATACATAAACCCCTTATATAAAATGTTGGTTAGATAGTCTTATCTATAGTGAATGTCTACTTTCTTTGGAATAATTGCTAACCTGCTAAAAAAAGAATACCATCCATTTTTAGTGAGAAAATGATGGTTTACTATTGAATAAAAAGAAATTAAAAAAAATAGTTAAGCTTCAAATTCCTCTTTTGAAAATTAAGATTCCTTTTTCATTTATTCATTTTTCTTCCTTAAAGAAGTATTTATTTACTAATCATGCATTCTACTTACATTATTTTGAGGGATACGATTAAACAGATATAAAAGAAAGAATGAATTAACAAATTGATGAAAGAAGGAAATAGACTTATGAAATGGAGGGAAGCAGGCAGATACTAAAGGCCAAAGAAGAAGTTCAGGTTGTGCCCTAATTGATGTGAAGAGCCAGGGGGAGAATATCACCCAGGGAAAGGGATAGCAGGAGGGAAGTGCCAAGAGCTTAGTGCTTCCTGAGAAGTGACAGACACCCGGTGTGATAGGGAGATAGGGACTCAAGGCTGTGTCCTCAGACACTAAAGGAGGTTGGAGATGTTGGGAAGGCTCTGGTCAGGCAGTAGGTTTAATTATAAGAAAGGACAAATCATCAGAGGGTTTTAAATAAAAGAACTGAATTCCATTTATATAAGTAAAATAAGTACTCAGATTGTGGGTGATTTATTAGCAAACAAGAATGGAGCTGGAAATGCCAGTTCAATGGCTCTTGTATTAAGTAATGACAGTTGACAAAATTGGGAAACATTTTGGAGGTAGAATCAACAGAAACTGACACATAACATAAGAAAAAGGTATTTATCACATATGAATCTCCTAACTTCTTATTTTATTTAGTAAGTAGATGAATAATGGTATTAATCAGAAGAAAATATATTTGTACATCCTTTGTAAATAAATATTAGGAAAGGTCTTTAAGCACTATAAGATGAGACAAAAATCATTTTAAAAAGAAAGGTAAATGTAAATAAATATCATAGTTAAAAATTTATAAAATGGCTTTTACATTCACTAGTAGTGCATTTTATTTTAATAAAAGTAAACATACAAAATAGTAAAAAAAATAAGTAAAGTGTTAACATTTATGAAAAATAAAGTTGGGTTTGTACTTTGAAAAGAAATTTAAAATTTTAAATAAGAAAAATATAGCATTCCAGTAAAGTAGTGAGCAATAGTCATAACAGGCAATTTTTTAAAGAATAAGTATAAATGACAGATATATTCTGCCTCATTGGAGACCAAAACAATGAAATTTTTCGCCAATAAAACTGTCAGATTAAAATAAAGAATGGCATGTGAGGCAAAAGTATGAGGGAAACACTTATTCTCATTCACTTCAGGAGGAAGAGTTAATTTGATGTAACTGTTTGTAGAAAAAAATTTAATACATAGCAAAGGTGTTCCAAATAACCTCCTTCAACACAGTAATTCCTGTTCTAGGACTTTAATAATAAATACGTTTGTGTGCAAATATTACAGATACTATTGTGGTATTGTCTATAATAATAAAACCTTATAAATAACTCAATGTTCCATTGCAGAAGATTGGCCAAATAAGTTATTGTAATTGGATGCTAGGGACTACATATTCAGATGTAAAGATATCCACAATATATTGTTATATGAACATGTACATTGACAAAACATTGCATGAATTGTATTTATCCTATATAATTAAAAGGCTAATATGCAAATCAACCGAATGATGAAACGATCTGGTCGCTATGAAGTGCACTGACTACCAGGGGCCAAACACTCAATGCAGGAGCTGCCCCCTGGTGGTCAGTGTGCTCCCATGG
This sequence comes from Myotis myotis, assembly GCF_014108235.1. Classification (NCBI taxonomy): domain Eukaryota; kingdom Metazoa; phylum Chordata; class Mammalia; order Chiroptera; family Vespertilionidae; genus Myotis; species Myotis myotis. Next base: position 23,965,323 of record NW_023416357.1, on the reverse strand, counting down.
CTGCAGCACCACTCAGCTGACTAATAGGGACCAGACACTGAGCTCAAGGCTGGCGAGTACAGCAGCGGTGGCAGGAGCCTCTCCCACCTCCTCAGCAGCCCTAAGGATGTCTGACTGATGGCTTAGGCCCACTCAGTTGGACATCCCTCAAGGGCTTTGAGACTGCTAGAGGGTGCAGGCTGAGCTGAGGGAACCCCCGTGTATACAGATTTTATGCACCAGGCCTCTAGTGTTTTATATAAAACTAGAGGCCCGATGCAGGACATTCATACAAGGGGCTCAGCCCTCACAGCCCTGGCTGCCTCAGCTGGCCCTTGCAGCCCCTGGCAGCCCCTCACAGCCTTGGCTGGCCCTTGCAGCCCTGACTTCATCCAGAAAGTTGTCCAGATGGTTGTCCGGAATGTCATCGGGATGGCTGTTCTGCTCTTCGGTCAAATTAGCATATTAGCTCTTTAGTATATAGGATAATATGTAGATAAGAAGATAATAGATGTGATGAATTGATAGATGATAGATAGGTGGATAAATAGATAGGTGATATGTAAATAGGCAAAATTCAGTGAGGAAAACAGAAATAAGTTAGTCATTTTGAAGAGAGGTAAATAATTGCAGTAAATTGTTTCTAAAGTGGTAGAAGAAAAGGAGAGATGAAGGGAGAGAGATGGGGTAGACCAGGGTGGAGCCCAGAAAGGCAAACAGAAGGAGGGGTGGTGCAGAGTGATGAGAAATGATCCAGGCTCCTATGATGGGCTCTGCAGAGCTGGATGTGCTGTTGTACTATTGGTGTACTGTTCAGCCAAAGTTAGAACCATCCGAAAGGCCAAATGCACATTCCTTCCTTCTGTGGACACATTTTGATGTCAGCACATTCCCCTATTGGTGGCAAGTGTCACTTGTCACAACCAGAAGAAGGCAACCCCTTCCTTTCAATCTTTGATTTCTGCCAGTGCTTCATGTTAGGAGTTAGTAGGAAACCACGATCCATGTTCTCAGTTTGAGAAATAGAGTAGAGCACACAAGATGTGGAACTAAAGGACAACAGGTAGCCTGGTCAGTGTCGCTCAGTGGTTGAGTGTCAACCTATGAACCAAGAGGTCATGGTTTGATTCCCAATCAGGGCACATGCCCAGGTTGTTGGCTGGATCCTCAGTGTGGGGTGTGTAGGAGACAGCTGAACAATGACTCATTGATGTTTTTATGTCTCTTTCCCTCACCCTTCCTATCTGTAATTAATAAAAAAATAAAAATAAAATTAATCAAAGACAACTGGTGAATAATAAACAGACAGACAGAAGGAAGGGTATAGTGGGAGGATAGAAGGCAGGCAGGCAGGAAAGAAGGAAGGGGGTGTAAAATAAGGGAGAGAAGGAGGGAAAAATTAAAGCTGTCAGATATATACTTCAAGAATATCAAATGATTATCTTTAAATTGTCATAAAAAGGTTTTTTTTGTATTTGTTCACACTGACAATATAGATTTGTTTTATTAAGAAAGAAAAAAGAATAAATTGAATTTTAAACAGATCACTAAACATTCTGTGAGGTGACATAGCTACCAGTCCTGGTTTCACTCTAAAGTCTATAATCCTAAGTAATTGTCTCATAACATCAGCCACTTAATTTTCTTGCTAGTTCCAATGTAGATATGAAAGTCTATGTAATTTTGAATATAACTGTAATGCCACTTATTTACTGTTTCTTTGAAAAAAACAAAAAACACAAAACACATCTCTATTTTGTCAAAATTCATAGACCTAAGGAAGGATGCTTTGTGAAAGGCAAGTTTCAGTGTTCTTGGGTAGAAAATTTAGTAGCAGAGCACTAACACTTTTTTATTAGAGTTAAAAAATAGAATTTAGGCTACAAACTCACAATTCCTCTACCTACATTCAATATTAGCTCTGGATAAAACTATTGTAAGAGTATTTGCTAATTTAAGTTAATGCTTAGATATGTTATATGTCTCTCCTTCCATATGTATATATCCCCATAATTGTGACCTGATTTTTAACCAGCTAATTATTTATTGCAAGTTAAATCAGATATATACATTGTGTTGCAATCTATTTTTATAAGAAAATAGTATTTTTTGTAAGAGCTTTTGAAGATAATACTTTTGTTTATGCCTCAAGAAGGAGAAAAGCCTATCCTATATAATAAAAGGGTAATATGCAAATTGACCCTAAAGGCAGAACAACTGGGAATGACCAGTCCCTATGACATGCACTGACCATGAGTGGGCAAACACTCAATGCAAGAGCTGCCCCCTGGTGGTCAGTGTGCTTCCACAGGGGGAGTTCCACTCAACCACAGCTGGGCTGATGGCTGCGAGTGCAGTGGCAGTCGCAGGAGCCTCTCCCAACCCCTCGGCACCACTAAAGATGTCCAAGTGTGGCTTAGGCCCACTTCCCTGGGGAGCAGGCCTAAGCTGGCAGGTGGACATCCCCTGAGGGGTCCCAGACTGTGAGAGGGTACAGGCCAAGCTGAAGGCCCCCTGAGTGCATGAAACTGGGCCTCTAGTCTATATATATAAAAGCCTAAGTGACCGGCAGACCAGCTGACCAGCTGACCAGCCAGTAGTTATGATGCGCAATGACCACCAGGGGGAAGACATTCAATGCACAGTTATGGAAACATGGACCAGAATGGTGAATATCAGAGGGAAGGGACAGGGGTTAGGGTGGGAAGAGATTAACCAAAGATCTTATATGCATACTAGAGGCCCAGTGCATGGATTTGTGCACTGGTGGGGTCCCTCGGCCTGGCCTGTGAGGATCAGGCAGAAACCAGCTCTCTGACATCCCCCAAGGGGTCCCAGATTGTGAGAGGGTGCAGGCCAGGCAGAGGGACCCCACTGGTTCACGAATCTGTGCACCAGGCCTCTAGTAGGTATATAACATATTTGGGTCACTCTTTATTCCATTACTTAAAATTATGCTATTTATATGTAGACTGCTCTAAAGATGCAAGAAAATTGAAAAGCAATGTATTAAGTTACTTGATATTAGCATTCTAACATATCTCTTTAATGTCTTCTACCTAAAACAAAAAACAAATCTAAAATGTAATATTCTAACAATCTGGGAAGAATCCATCATTAACTGTTAAAATTGTATAGCACTTTCCTCCAAGTCTTGTTTCATTTTTCTTTGCCTAATAATAGATGTTTTGGACCTCTGTTTTTCAATCTTTTTAAAATTCAGTCTTTTTAAAATTTATTTTTTGATTGATTTGAGAGAGAGAGAGAGCAAAGCAGAGGGAGTGGGGAGAGAAGTATCAATTTTGTTTTGTTCCAGTTAGTTATTCATTGGTTGCTTCTTGTATGTGCCCTGACCATAGATTGAACCCACAACCTTGGTGTATCCAGAGAGCACTGTAAACAACTGAGCTAAAGCCTGGGGCTTTTTTTAATTTTAAAAAAAATCTATCTGTGATGTATAGAGGTCTGTAACAGAGATTTTACTTAATGAAATAATATAGCAGTGATGAGGGTCCTGAAATTGTTGGTATTTCAATAAACTCATAAAACAAATATGGATGTAGTTAAAAAACAAAAGTCTTCCATAGGTTTAAATGTTCCAAATTAATTCGGTATAAATAAATATATTATTTATATTATTTATATTTATATTTATATTATTAAAAGTATAATAAAAATATTACACTTTTATTTTAAATCTGACATTCATAAAGAAAAAGTATTTGTTTTAGTGCATTCATTTAGTGTATATTTAATGACATTTTATTTTTTAAACTTTATTCATGTATAATGCACAAATAAAATATATTTAAGATGGGCAATGTGGTGATTTGACATATATATACTTTGTGAAATGATTACCACAATTAGGTTAATTAACACATTCATAACCTCACACAGTTGGCACTGTTTTTGTGCGTGCGATGAGAACACTTAAGTTTAGTCTTTCAGATTTTAAGTACACAAAACAGAATTTTTAACTATAGTCATCATGATGTATATTCAGTACTTAGAGTTTATTTATATCATAACTGAAGGCTAGTGCCCTTTGGCCAGTATGTTTCCATTTTCTACATCCTCCCAACTTTGGTAACCAACATTCTAATCTTCCTATGATTTTAAATTTTTTTAAAGATCATATTGTATTTTTTTCATCTGAGTAATTTTGTTTAGCATAATGACCTTTAGTTTCATTTGTGTTACTGAAAATGGCAGGATTTTCTTCTTTCTCATAGATGAATATTATATACATTATTACATTATATACATATATATATATATATATATATATATATATATATATATATCTCCTATATAATCCTATCTAATAAAAAAGAGAAACATGGTAATTAGCTGTACCTCTGCTACCCTTCCCATTGGCTAATCAGGGCGATGTGCAAATTAACTGCCAGGCAAGATGGCGGCCGGCAACCAGGCAGCTTGAAGCGAACATGAGGCTTGCTTGCTTCAGTGACGGAGGACTCCAACGTTCCCCGCCTGCCACTGCCGGACTCTGAGCTTGCAGTTTGAAACATTGTTACATATGGAAGCTAAACAAAACCCCAGAAACCTGCTTTCAGCCAGCCAGGATCTCAGAGCTGGAGTTGAAACAGTGTTTTGATTATAGAACCCAAACAAACCAGATACCTGCTTTCAGCCGCGGAGGCCTAAGAGTTGGAGCCAAGCCTCAGAGCTAAAGCTGGCCCAGAATAATAAAAAAAAAAAAAAAAAAAAGGAGTGGTTGGGAGCTTCAGTCACCCGCCAGTCTGAAAACAGCCCTCAGCCCCTCACCCAGACTGTCCAGGCACCCCAGTGGGGACCCCCACCCTGAGCCAGGACACCCTTCAGGGCAAACCAGCCGGCCCCCACCTGTGCACCAGGCCTCTATCCTATATAGTAAAAGGGTAATATGCCTCCCAGCACCGGGATCAGTGGAGCCGCAAGGCCTCCCGGCAACGGGATCAGCGTGGCAGGGGGCAGCGCCCAAACCCCCTGATCGCCCTGCGGCTCTGTGTGTGACAGGGGGTGGGGCCACAACCTCCCTATCCGTACCTGCTCTGTTCATGACAGGGGAAGGTGCCCCAACCCCCTGATCAGCCCTGCTCTGTGCCTGATAGGGGGGAGCTCCCCAACCCCCTGATCGCCCTGTGGCTCTGTGTGTGACAGGGTGTGGCGCCCCAACCCCCTGATCGGCCCTGCTCTGTGGGTGATAGAGGGCGGCGCCCCAACTGCCCCCCATGGGCCCTGCGCTGTGTGTTATGGGGTAGAGCCATAACCTCCCCATCAACCCTGCCCTGAGTGTGACAGGGTGCAGCGCCCCAACCCCCTGATCGACCCTGCTCTGTGCATGACAGGGTACGGAGCCCCAACCCCCCGATAAGCCCTGCTCTGTGAGTGACAGGGGGCAGCGCCCCAACCCCCTGATTGGCCCTGCTCTGTGCATGACAGGGGGTGGCGCCGCTACCTCCCCATCGACCCTGCCTTGAGTGTGACAGGGGGAGGTCCCCCAACCCCTCAATCGGCCCTACCCTGAGTGTGACTGAGGGTGGCATCACAACCTCATGATCCGCCCTGCTCTGTGCATGACAGGGTGCGGTGCCCCAACTCCCCAATCAGCCCTGCTCTGAGCGTGTCCAGGGGCTGCACCTAGGGATTGGGCCTGCCCTCTGCCACCCGGGAGCAGGCCTAAGCCAGCAGGTCGTTATCTCCCGAGGGGTCCCAAACTGCAAGAGAGCACAGGCTGGGCTGAAGGACCCCCCTCCCCTCCGAGTGCACAGATTTTTGTGCACCAGGCCTCTAGTCTATATAATAAAAGGCTAATATGCAAATCAACCAAACAGCAGAATGACCGGTCACTATGATGAATACTGACCACCAGGGGGCAGACACTCAATGCAGAAGCTGCCCCCTGGTGGTCAGTGAACTCCCACAGGGGGGCTGCCGCTCAGCCAATAGCTGGTTTCACAGCTGGCGAGCACAGTGTCGATGGCAGGAGCCTCTCCCGCATCCGCGGCAGCACTAAGGATGTCCGACTGCTGGCCAGGCTGAGGGACCCCCCAACCCCTGAATAGTGCATGAATTTCATGCACTGGGCCTCTATTATATATATTGTTATCATCATCTTTATTCATTCATCTGTCTGAGAACACTGAATTTTCTTTATATGTTTTCTTGTAGTTTATTTGACTTCCTTAAAATAGGTGGGTTTTTGTTTGTTTGTTTTTTGGTTTTTAACCAGGCAATTCATATATTTCCTCTCTTTGGAGTATGTTACTGGAAAATTATTGTGTTCCCTTAATGGTGTCACATTCCCTTGATTTTTCATGGTCCTTAAATTCCTTCATTGCTGTTTTTACATTAGAATAAGTAGTCACCTCCTCCAGGATGGGGTCAGAAAGAAAGTGGGCCTCTCTAGCAGCAAATTTGGAGAAGCCAGATGCTTCTCACTGGCTTTCTCTTTCTTTCATGGGAGAAATCACAGACCCAGAAGGTCTCTCTGGGCACTGAGCTAGTCACCTTGGAGGAGGGATGGTGTGGGTCAAGTGAAACTGTTCCTTACATCCTCTTCAGTGCATCCAAACTCAGATTTTTTTTTTTCTTGCAATGGTGTGCTGGAACTTCTCTGCTGACCCCAGACTTCCACAAAGGCACTGTTGTCCGTGAGTGATTATCTAAATTGGTGTTTGTATGGGGAAGATGGGATACAATTCTTACTCTGACATTTTGCTAATGTCACTCCACAATGATATTTTGCTTTGATTACATTTTCCAATTGTCCTCTGAATCATAAGGTTTATAATTATAAGTGAAGCTTATAAAATTTTAAGTATCATAAAAGCCAATGCCAAGAACTCATATTTTTGGCAGCTTAAATGATTCAGGGATCAGAGAGAAATAGAGAAGGTCCTTTTGAAAGAGAAGCACATTATGGCAGGAAACAGACACAAGCCAATGATTGTATTTCTTTGACATATTATAATGGGAAAGAAACCCATTAAAATATAGGGGGAATGGAGAAAAATTGATATTAACTGAGAAAACATATTTACCTTTCTCATTTAATCAACTAAAAATGACTTAATAATTCCAAAGTCACTTATTTAAAAAAAAATTAAAACACATTTTCTTGTTTGGGTATTGTGTATTTAAAAATAGGACACTTAATTCAAAGTAATTTTATGTAGTTGAGTACACTTGGGTTCATCCTTATCAATTTTAGCAGTGTGCTGAATTCATCACAGGTGAGAGGAAGGAGACTGGACTATCTCTTTCCATATTGCCTCAATATCAGTGCCATTTCTCATTAAAATAACATATCAGCTAATTTTAAAATCTGTTTACTTCTTAAGTACTGTACAGATAACACTTTCTTATTATTTTTGCACAGCAAATAATGATTAGGTGGTGAATGAATAGTGCCATAAATGAAAAATGTTATCCTCATTTTACAGGTAAAAATAAAAAACAACACATGAGGCTGAGAGAGATTGCCCCTGACCAGTTTAATTCAGTTTGGAAGTGTTTGAAGGGCTTGGACTATAATTACTTCCTTTTCAGAGTTGAAAAGTCTACATTTTCAAGATAGACAAATTTGACACATACTTTGTTTTTATACTGAGCATTTAAAATTCTTTTTTACCCTTTGGAATTTAACAGTTACAAAAATTAGTAGGCTCTTGTGGCTTTGAAATCCTAGTAATAATACATAGAACTTGGGGCCAATATAAATACTTAGTATCCATATTGCATGGTGAATAAAAGCATCTATTGATTTTTTTTGTAGTTGCTATTATTACATTTATGTAAAATGTATTTGTTTATACTATATAGAGGTCAGTATGCAATAAAATTTGTATTAAGATAGGGATATGGATTGTTGTTGATGCCAACTTTTTCTTTAATGCTTTAATTAAATAGATATAACAATAAAGTAACAAGCACAATGACTTTTGTGTCAAATGTTAAATACTTCTGAAAAACGAGCTATTATATATTCAGCCTGTAGAAAAATAGAAGAGGGAGAAAAAAATGAGAGAAAGACAGACACATGAGAATTTTACCTTTATTCTAGCCAAAGAAGGAAAAAAACAACAAAACAATGTTCTAAAATATCACCTTTTCCCCATCACATTTGGATATACATATATGTTAGTCTGGTAAATACTGCTTCATTTTACCGTGGTATGTGGCAGGCTGGAAGAGAATCTATTCTGTTTTCACACTGTCTGGCCATATTCTACCAAACTCATGGCAATTCTCCTTTGAGCTCTTTTGTTGCTGTGTCAGCGCTGTCTGCTTGAAGTTCCCATGGCCCACTGCTTGATGGGCAAAGGCAATAACCCTGAGCTGCAGCCAGAAGACTTCCTCATTGCTCACATGGAGCCCTGAACTGGAAGCCTCATCTTGCTCTATGTGAGTCCTTAGAACCCTACCCGCAGCAATTGCAACCCGCAGACTGCTGAGTGAATGTATACCAAATGCTGACATACTGGGAAGTAACTGGACCTCAACGGCAATATCCAGAGACCTATAAAGGAAACACATGAGCTTGAAATCAAAGTGCTTGCACTCACCAACCGCGCTGGGCATTTATGAGACCCATAGACCATAATGCTTAACGATACAATCTTGAGAGGTTGGTGATGATAGTCAAAGGAGTCCTTGTCAATAGTTCTGGTGGGACAATAAAGAGTATAGCCTCTTGGTTATTCTCATGCCTCTTTTGGATCATTATAATAATTCCTTGGAGGCACAAGATATCATATTTATTCATTCTTCCTCAATGCTATTTGAAATTAAACCTTGGCTTTTCTCTATACTTAGTCAATGTAGAAGACTAATTGAAAATGATGCTCTTTATTTTTCTAGAAAAAGGTGGATACAGAATTACTGATTTTCCCATGAATGTGAAATTGTCTGATGTGATTGGGATATACCTAGCATGGTGCACCCCTTTTCTCTGTGTATGAATCATTACTCTCTCCAAAAAAACTTGAATTAGATTATTTAATTTCATATTGGCCAAGTGTGGTATTAATTAGCTGGAGACATCTGATTTACTGAGAATCATGCAAGGCTGTGTAAGTACAGAGAAGTACCTTTAAGGAGTCTGCAGCTTGACATAGATACATTAAGAAACTGATGCTGATAGGGACTTGATAAACATCCTTTCTTGTTCTGTAGGTTAGTACTCATTTTTAAGGCTATACATGACGCCAACTTTTGGAACATTTAGCTATACCTACATACTACCTAAAATTATTTGAAAACCTTTATATATTGACCATGTAATTTTAGTTCTCTGCTTATAAGCTCTTGCCTCTTTGTTTTATATGTCTAGGCATATCTAAACCCCACTTTTCTTCACAATATATGTAGAATATATTTACCACAAAGTGATATTTATTCTGACTCCTTTTAGTTCTCTTAGGGCAGATAGGATAGGCCATGGTGAGGTCCACTTGGTGCTCCATTGCTGCATTTGAGGCTATTAAAATGGATAGATCCTGCTGTGTTTTTTAATAGCAACTTTCACAGCAAGTCAACACATTTTGGACAAGTTGTCTCAGAAAATTCATAAATATTACTAACTTGGGGAAATTTGTTCTCAGATCTTGGTGTGATATGAGATAGAGAACTGCCCCAATTGTTTTTTTCCTAGTATTTTTTTATTTTAAAAAGACAGAGAAAAAGATAAATAGATAGGTAGATAGGTAGGTAGATAGATAGATAGATAAATAGATAGATAGATAGACAGATAGACAGATAGATGATAGATAGATGATAGATAGATAGATAGAGGAAATGTGGGTAAGGAGGATTAAGGGTCTGCAGGACTATACAATGGCCAATGACAAAGTTTACTGTTATACTGGGAAGCATGAACTAAAGAGCATATCAATTCAGTTGAGTTCAGTTAGTGTGTTTTGACAGATTTAATATTTCAGGTCAATATTTTGGACCATGAGCTCTAAGTATCCATCTAAAAGTTGTAAGGCAGCCAAAAGTTATTTCAACTTCGGTGGTGATATTTCATTCTTATTTGAGCAGAACAATTACAAGGCTACCAGGATAAATCACTAAGAATTCTTATATTTAACTCTTCTCTGGCTATGTGGCATGTACTTTTGATTTTTATGATAAGGTTTCTTTTCTCAGGAACCCTACAACAGGGTAACAGTGAGCTTGGTTGAAGGTGAAGGTAATCTAATCCAACAAATCTCACCTAGTATAACTAGGATGCCTTTGACTCTTTTGAGTATAGTGATTGATGTGAAATTCAATAAATCAGATATACCAAACTTTTGTTACATTCTAAATAAGATGAAATAAGATGGGAGTTGGCATTTATTATGCACCTATTTGAATCAATATCCTCCTAAAAGTTTCCATACGTACTCTGTTAATTAATTTAGATAATATTGTGATTAAGTTTAAAATAATTGATCTAGTATCTGCCACGTGCTGAGCGTAATTTCTGATGCATGAAAAAGAACAAATATTTACCTATGACGTTCTATTGATCTTAGCAAGTGTCATTAGTACATTGTATACGAGAAGAAATTGAAATTCAGAGTTCAAGTAATATTGTATTGCTAATACAACTGTTTAGGTAAACATACATTCCTCTGGCTACTTATAATTTTAAATGACCACACTGGACGGTTCCCTCTAATTAGATACTTATGCAGTGTTCTTATGGAATAGTGGCAAGAAATATTATATGTGTTTGTTTTGGAATATGAAATTTTTCTTTGTAATTTATTTTCTTTTTGTAAATAACATGGTAGTAGGATTTTTTTGAAAGATTCTATGGTCCTGAAATTTATGGTGAAGATATATTTAATGTATCCATCTATCAAGTAGTTCATGGTGATAATTATCAGGCAGTGTGCAAGTGGCTAGCATATGACTTGTTTTCTATCATGCAACACACTGACAGAATCATCTCAAAAAATAAATTCAGAGTCTAAAAATTTCGTTAGAAGAGAGAGAGAGTACGTTACAATACATGACAGATTGGCACTTTGGTTCTAGCAAGAGATTGATTGACCTATAGATTTTGCTTAAAATGGTAATGTACAATGCTGCAGGCATAGAGAAGCATTAAGTTATCAAGATGGATAGGCAGGGAGTACTTATTTTTCCTTGGTCGGACTTCCTTCAAGATAATGCAGTAGAAGAGAGGCAAAAAGAACAATAGGCATTGAGCCATTCCAGGAAGCTAAAGTTGGCAGATTTTAGCTAACAGCATATATAGGCAGACTTCTGAAACCCCTGTTTCTTTGCACCTGAAAATGCAATCTGTGCTAATTATATATATTTTTATAGCATACATTGTTTATTTAATTTTTTAAAACATGCTCATGTCTCCGTCACTCTTCAGTTCCTATTTTGTTAATTCTTTCTGCCTTTATAACTAGTTAATAAAAAATTGTCTGACTCTGTCAGGTAAAGTCAGTTCTTACTTGGGCACATTTTCAGTGATCAGTATAAATCCCACTCAGATTTTGAGGCTATCTCAGTAAATAAAATATGAATATATTTATATTTTATTATGTAAAAGTGGTTTAATATAAATCACTGCCTATTAGAGGCTAGATCTCTGTCATAGTTCTCCTACAGATACCTTTCTGTTTCCTATCAGTTGTCACAATAATGTGGAACATCAAAGCACCGAATGGCTTAAAGGAACGGATAAAAATTGTTGCTTATGAGCCTATAGATAATCTGGATGTATTTTCTAGTCTCATTCATGTATTGGCAGTTAGCAAGAGGTCAGATAGGTGACTCTATTGAACGCATTTGGACTTCCTTACCTGGTTTGGGGTAAGTTGGGTGTCAGTTGGTCATGTATTTTCTCAGCTTTGTTAGTCATCTTCTCTCATCACTCAGCAGAGTAGCCCAGGCATTTACTCATGGCAAAAGAGAGTGGAAGCACGTAAGACTGCTTGAAGCCTATCCCAGAAACTGTCACTTCTGCTGCATTCTATTGGCCAAAACAATTCACAAAACCTACCCAGATTCAAGGGAGAAGGAATAGACTCCACCTCTTGATGAGAGAAGCAGCAGATTGCAAAACCATGTGTTCAAAGAAAAGTGGGAGACGGGGGTAAATTTGTAATCAATCTGCTATATTGGCTCCCTCTTTTTTTGTTTGGCAACTGTTATCTTCACTCAAAAATGGTAATAGTGGATATCCTTGTCTTATTTCAATTATCTAAGGAAAATCTTTTAACATTTCACCATTCAGGATAATTGTTTTCATATATATTTTTATTAATTTCAGAGAGGAAGGGAGAGGGAGAGAGAGGTGGAAACATCAATGAAGAGATAGAATCTGGATGGCTACCTCCTGCATGCTCTCCACTGGAGATTGAGCCCCCAATCTAGGCATGTGCCCTGATCAGGAATTGAACTCTGACCTCCTGGTTCATAGGTAGATGCTCAACCACTGAGCCGTGCCAACCAGGTATGTTCTATTTATTTCTAATTTGCCAGGTTTGGTTTTTTTTCAGGTAAATTTCTTTTTTTTCTTTATTGATTAAGGTATTACATATATGTCCTTATCCCCCCATTGCCCCCCACTCATGCCCTTACTCCCCTAGTGTCTGTGTCCATTGGTTAGGTTTATATGCATGCATACAAGTCCTTGGGTTGATCTCTCCCCCTTACCCCCACCCTCTCCTACCTTCCCTCTGAGGTTTGATGGTCTGATCAATGCTTCTCTGTCTCTGGATCTGTTTTTGTTCATCAGTTTATGTTGTTCATTATATTCCACAAATAAGTGAGATCATGTGATATTTATCTTTCTCTGACTGGTTTATTTCACTTAGCATAATGCTCTCCAGTTCCACCAATGCTGTTGCAAATGGTAAGAATTCCTTCTTTTTTACTGCAGCATAGTATTCCATTATGTAGATGTAACAGTTTTTTAATCCACTCATCTGCTGATGGGCACTTAGGCTGTTTCCAAATCTTAGCTATGGTAAATTGTGCTGCTATGAACATAGGGGTGCATATATCCTTTCTGATTAGTGTTTCTAGTTTCTTGGGATATATTCCTAGAAGTGGGATCACTGGGTCAAATGAGAGTTACATTTTTAGTTTTCTGAGGAAACTCCATACTGTTCTCCACAGTGGCTGCACCAGTCTGCATTCCCACCAGCAGTGCAGGAGGGTTCCTTTTCCTCCGAATCCTCACCAGCTCTTGTCGTTTGTTGATTTGTTGATGATAACCATTCTGACAGGTGTGAGATGGTACTGCATTGTCATTTGGATTTGCATCTCTCAGATGATGAGTGACTTTGAGCATGTTTTCATATGTCTCTTGAACTTCCTTATGTCCTCTTTCGAAAAGTATCTATTTAGGTCCGTTGTACATTTTTTGATTGGGTTGTTTATCTTCCTTTTGTTAAGTTGTATGAGTTCCCTGTAAATGTTGGAGATTAAACCCTTATTGGTGATAACATTGGCAAATATGTTCTCCCATGCAGTGAGTTTTCTTGTTGTTTTGTTGATGGTTTCTTTTGCTGTGCAGAAGTTTTTTATGTTGATGTAGTCCCATTTGTTTATTTTCTCTTCAGTTTCCATTGCCCTAGGAGCTGTATCAGTGAAGATATTGCTTCGGCATATGTATGAGATCTTGCTGCCTGTGGATTCCTCTAATATTTTTATGGTTTCTTGTCTTACATTTAAGTCCTTTATCCATTTTGAGTTTATTTTTGTGTATGGTGTAAGTTGGTGGTCTAGTTTCATTTTTTTTTTTTTTTGCATGCGTCTGTCCAATTTTCCCAACACCATTTATTGAAGTGACTGTCTTGATCCATTGTATGTTCTTGCCTCCTTTGTCAAATATTAATTGAGCATAGTGGTTTGGGTCGATTTCTGGGTTCTCTATTCTATTCCATTGATTTATATGTCTGTTCTTGTGCCAGTACCAGGCAGTTTTGAGAACAGTGGCTTTGTAATACAGCCTGATATCTGGTTTTGAGATCCCTCTTACTTTGTTCTTCTTTCTCAGGATTGCTGCAGCTATTTGGGGTCTGTTTTTATTCCAGATGAATTTTTGGAAGCGTTCATTCTAGGTCTGTGAACTATGCTGTTGGTATTTTAATGCGGATTGCATTGAATCTATAGATTGCTTTGGGTAGTATGGGCATTTTAATAATGTTGATTCTACCAATTCATGAACACAGTATGTTCTTCCATCTGTTTATGTCTTCCTCTATCTCTTTTTTTAGTGTCCTGTAGTTTTCCAAGTACAAGTCTTTTACCTCCTTGGTTAAATTTATTCCTAGGTAGCTTAATATTTTTGGTGTTATAATAAATTGGATGATTTTTAATCTCTCTTTAAGTTCACTGTTGGTGTATAAAAATGCCATAGATTTCTTGGCGTTAATTTTGTATCCTGCTACATTGCCAAATTCGTTTATTAAGTCTAATAATTTTTTGATAGAGTGTTTAGGGTTTTCTATGTACAGTATCATATCATCTGTGAATAATGAGAGTCTTATGTCTTCTTTTCCAATTTGGATACCTTTTATTTCTTCTTCTTGTCTAATTGCTATGGCTAGTACTTGCATTACTATGTTGAACAGGAGTGATGAACGTGGGCATCCCTGTCTTTCCTATTCTTAGGTGAAATGGTTTTAGTTTTTGTCCATTGAGTACGATGTTGGCTGTAGGTTTGTCATATAAGGCTTTTATTGTGTTGAGGTATGGTCTGTCTATTCCCATTTTACTGAGGGTTTTTATCAAGAAAGGGTGTTGGGTTTTGTCAAATGCTTTTTCTGCATCAATTGATATGACTATGTGATTTTTATCTCTCAATTTGTTTATGTGATGTATCATGTTTATTGATTTTCACATATTGTACCATCCTTGCATCTCCGGGATAAATCCTACTTGGTCATGGTGTATGATCTTTCTGATTTAATGCTGGATCCTATTTGCTAGAATTTTGTTCAGGATTTTGGCATCTATGTTCATGAGGGATATTGGCCTGTAGTTCTCTTTAATTGTGTTGTCTTTATTTGGTTTTGGTGCTAGGGTAATGCTGGCTTCATAGAATGAGCTTGGAAGTGTTCCTTCCTCTTGAATTTTTTGTAGTAGTCTGAGGGGGATAGGTTTTAGTTCTTCTTTGAATGTTTGGTAAAACACCTTCATGAAGCTGTCTGGCCTCGGGATTTTGTTTGCTGGAAGCTTTTTGATGACTGCTTCAATTTCCTCCATAGTTATCGGCCTATTGAGATTTTTAGATTCTTCCTGGTTGAGTTTTGTAAGGTTGTATTTTTCTAGGAATATGTCCATTTCCTCTAGGTCAGGGGTTTGCAACCCCTGGCACATGTGCCAAACATGGCACGCCAGTAACCTTTGCTGGCACGTGAAACGCTCTCTTATTATCTTCCATTTACAATTTTTTTCTTAATATTGGCTTTTTTTATTTTTCAGATAAATTCAGTGTAGGTGCATCTTAGATAAATAAATAATTTTACATAACAAGTTATCTTAAAGACCATAGACATGGATTGACGAGAGAGGGGAAGAGCAATTTCTATGCCTCTGCCTTAACTCTCCCTGCTTTCCTAGATCCGACCAGTGTTTTGATTTCATCTACATATGCTTGTAAATCTTTGTTCTCAGTGATGAATTTTGTTAAGTCTCGTAATAGGAGTAGCCTGACAGATGAAAGTAGTAGCTCATGCATATCTCTGAAGGTCACGAAATATAAACCTGATGTAAAATCTCTGTCATCAGTGATGCAGCAACAAAAGCCCCACTGCTAATATCAAACAGAGTCATAAAGTTTTCTGTCAGACTATCAGTGTACATGTATACATTAAAAAATAAATGTATTTTTCATCATCATATACTGTGTTTTTGTTGCTCGAATGAATTTTATTATTTCTTCAAGGTTCTTCACATACGTACACCTTAAGAGATATCAAGTAGGCGTAACATGTTCTCAAAAAATTAGGGTTGGCACGCAGAAGAATTTTGAGTCAGAGATTTTGCTGTTTTTGGCATGCACTCACAAAAAGGTTGCCCACCCCTGATCTAGGTTGTCTAGTTTGTTGGTATAGAGTTGTTCATAGTTTTTTTTGTTGTTGTTGTTTGTTTGTTTTTAACCTTTATATTTCTGTGGGGTCTGTGGTTATTTTGCCTCTTTCATTTCTGATTTTGTTTATTTGGGTCCTCTCTCTTTGCTTCTTGGTGAACCTGGCTAGAGGTTCATCAATCTTGTTTATCCTTTCAAAGAACCAGCTCTTGGTTTCATTGATCTTTTGTATTGTTTTTTTGGTCTCTATGTCATTTATTTCTGCTCTGATCTTTATTATCTCCTTCCTTCTGCTCACTCTGGGCTTTTCTTATTGCTCTCTTTATAATTCTTTGAGTTATAGAGTTAGATAATTTATTACCATTTTTTTCTCTTTTTTTCTTTTCTTTTATTTTATTTTATTTTATCTTATTTTGAGGTAGGCCTGCAGAGCTATGAACTTCTCTATCAGGACTACTTTCACTGTGTCCCATAGATTTTGGATTATTGTGTTTTCATTGTCATTCATTTTCCAGGATGTTTTTAATTTCATCTTTGATCTCCTTGGTAACCCAATCATTTTCTAATAGCATGCTATTCAGCTCCCAACTGTTTGAATTTTTTTGGTTGTTTTTGTTGTAGTTTATTTCTAATATTATGCCATTGTGGTCTGAGAAGATGTGTGATATGATTTCAGTCTTCTTGAATTTGGAGAGACTTTGCCTGTGATCCAATATGTGGCCTATATTTGAAAATGTCCCATGTGCACTTGAGAAGAACATATATTCTGTGTCTTTGGGGTGAAATGTTCTGAAGATGTCAATTAAGTCCATCTGATCTAGTGAGTCATTTAGGATTGCTGTTTCTTTGCTGATATTTTGTCTAGAAGATTTATCCAGTGATGTCACTGGGGTATTAAAGTCCCCGACTATGATTGTATTGTTGTTGATCTCTCCCTTGATGTCTTCCAGGACTTTTTTATGTATTTTGGTGCTCCTGCATTGGGTGCATATATGTTTACCAGGGTTATATCCTCTTGTTGTATCAATCTCTTTAGCATTACAAAGTGGCCTTCTTTATCTCTTATTATGGTCTTCACTTAGAGGTCTATTTTGTTGGATATAAGTATTGCTACCCCAGCTGTTTGGTTTTTTGTTTTTGTTGTTTTTTTTTTCATTTCCATTTGCCTGAAAGATATGTTTCCATCCCTTCACTTTCAGTGTGTGTGAGTCCCTTGTTCTGAGGTGGGTCTCTTGTAGACAGCATCTATATGGGTCATGTTTTTTTATCCATTCAGCCAAAGTCTTTTGATTGTGAATAGTATGAAGTTCATCAAATAAATGATTATTTTCGTATCTATTTTACTAATGATATGATTTTTTCTCTTCATGTTGAATTTTACTGTTAAAATTTTTGGATGTTAAATCACTTTTATTCTCTGCATTAATTTTTTATTGCCACCACAAATTTAGCAGAATATGCAATTCAAATTTATTATCTTACAATTCTATAGATCAGAAGTCCATTACAGGTCTCAGCGAACTAAAATAGATGGGTTGGTAGGGCTCTGACTCCCTCTGAGTGTTCGGCTAGGATCTGTCTCCTTGCCTAGTGGGATTGTTGGCAAAATTCATTTCCAGGTGGTTGTAGAGTTGATACTCTGTTTTCTTTCAAGCTGTCCAATGACGCTGTGCTCATCTTCTAGAGATCACATACGCCCCTTGCCTCTTGGCTCCTTTCTTCCATCTTTAAAGCTATCAATGGCGAGTGTGGTTCCTCTAAAATTATGTACCTCTGACCCTTTAATCAAAAGAACATATGTAATTAAATTGGGCCACACCCAAATAGTCCAGGAAAATCTCTCAAGCTTTAGCCACAAGCATATCTGTAAAGTCCCTTTTGCCATAAAAGGGACATATTCACAGTTTTTGTCACCATCTCTCCCATTACTGACTCTGAGCCTCCTGACTCCCTCTTAGAAGAACACTGGTGATTACATTAGTACCATCTGGGTTATTCAGATAATTACCCCAATCTCTTAGATCTTGCAATTAATCACATCTGCAAAGTCCCTTCTAACATATAAAGTAACATATTCATAAGTTCTGGGGGTTAGGGGTGAACATCTTTGGGAGTTATTATTCTACCCACCACATCTTCCTAGAAAAAACTCATTTGTTCACAAAGGATTAAATGTTTTACTAAAATAATTTGTTTGGAAATTTGCATCTGTGTTTCTGAGAGAGATTGATATAAATTTGTTTTCTTTTAATTTTATTGTTAGGTTTTTTATCAAGGTTAAAGTTATTTCATAAATAAATTGGTATAAGTCTTTCTTTTTCTATGCTAAAGAGTTTTTATTATATGGGTCTAATTTCTTCTTTAAATATTTAGAATTCATACATTTCCTAATAATTCATGTATTAATCTTTTAACTGAAGAATTTCTTGTTTTTTTGTAAGATTTAATAAACTGTACTTTTCTGGGGCTTAATCTAAATATTCAAATTTGTTTATATTTACTTATTCAAGCAATTCTCTTATTTTTGTAGGAGTTTTGGTAGTCTTTATCATCCTTGATATTCATTATGTCTACTCTTCATTTTTTTAATTTTATAAAATAATTTAATGAAAATATGTGTTAAAACATTTTTGTTCTGATATGGATTTGTCTAGTTAAACTTTTATTTCTGTTCATTTTCCCTTAATATAATTTGATATTACCTAAGTTAAGGTCATTTTATTTTCCTAAAGGATTGCCGCTATTATCATTAGGCCTGTTCTTCTTTAATTTTAACAATACTTTTTCCCTTAAAGTTTAATAATTTGTATAATAATATTATAGGTATAACATTTTTCTTTGGTTACAGTTTATACATTGTATTATGTCTATTGTTTTATTTTTAACATTCTTCTATCCTTATGATAAAAACTATCTCTTTTAATTGGAACATGCCATCTTAAATTATTTTGTCCATTAATATTTAGTGTAATCATGAAGATATTCCTATTTATGAATGAAATCATATTTTTATTATCTAGTTACCCACTTATTTAATGTTTCATGTTTACTTTTTTATTGAAATTTTAATTATATTTTACAATTGAATTCTCTTACTGTTTGTTGCTTTTATGTTCTTTTAGTATTATTTTACTATTTCCTTAGACATTAGAAGATCTGGCCCTAACTATTAATTAAAATGTTTTATAACATAGTTATTTTATTTGTTCTTTTTGCCTTATTCAGCCCCTTCTGAATTGAGTAATCTTTTGTGGTAAAAAAAAAGTTATTAAATTTGTAATCTCATAATACATCATATTATGGTACTATTTCTTTATATTTGTATGCATATTTGACATTTCTATCTCTCTTTTTTTATTTTCTATGTTGTCTCTGTGCTTACATTTGCTATTATTTTCCTTCTAGTGATGGTAACATATGCTATTCTTTTCTTTCTTGTAAAATATCTTTATTTTATTTTTATTCACTAAAATCGTTTCCACTGAATATAGCATTCTATATTGGCCAATATTTTTAAATTACTTTGAAAATGTCATTCCTTTGTCTTCTACTTTTTATTTATTTTTTCTTTAAGAAGTCAGTTTTCAGTAATGTTATTTATTTTTGACAATAATAACCACCCCAGCTGCCCCCACCACCAACACCAACACCAACACCAACACCTGGGTTCTTTTTAAATTTTATTTTTGTCTGGTTTTCAGTGGCTTTACTATGATGTACCAAAGTGAGAGTTTTATGTCTTTTTAAAAATTGAAAAGTATCCTTCCTAGGGGTTTTAACAATTCTTGAATGTGTATCTTGATGATTTTTAAAATATTGCATCTTCCTCATTATTTTTTACTTTACTGAAAAGAAAAAGATGTGTGTATTCTTTGTCAACATTTCTCATATTTTCTCTTAATTTCTTGATTATAAATCAATTGCTTTAAGGTGTGTAACTGATAACTACAATATCTGCTTCTTCCTCTAAGTCTATTTGTACTTTTTTTTTTTTTACTAAATGGAATAAGTCAAGTTTTATATTCAGCTAAACACCTGAATGGTTTTGATTTAAAGATTGACATTATTTAAGAAAACTACAGAACTAATGTAATGTTCTAGATGATGAAATTAGATGGCACTCTACTCAAGGAAAAAGAAGCTAAAGTTAAATTACTATGTTTTGATATCCAAAGGCACTTTTAAATTTACTTAATTAGGCTTTGCTTGGCCTTAATTAATGTGGGTCTACAGATGGGTCCATAACTTCTGTGAACCAACTGGAATTATGTTAAAAATATTTTTTGCGTATAAACTTTTGAGCATATATCCCTTAGAGAAAAGTTTGTAAACTCAACTGGATGCTATAAAAATTCATCAACAAAAAACATTATAGGACAATAGGAAGGTCAATTACACTTCTTTAAGTGAGGAAATTTCAAATAGAAACTTTTCTGTGTAATGGAAATAATAAAAATTGGTTACTTTCTGCCGATCTCTTGTTTCTGAACAAATTTACTTTACTTGCCCCTACATGTTAGCAAGCATACGTGCTGACTCTTATACATGCTGCTATAAGAAAAAGAAAGAAAGGAAGAAAGTGGTCTAGTGCTCAATAAATCATATAATCTGAGAGAATTGATCGGAGAGGGAAAGGGGAAACTGAGGAAAGTATTGCTGACATCACCTTTTTTTTGTCTAAGAAATCTCAATGAACATACTATCATTTAACTACAGGTTTTCATCTCTCCTCTACTATTTCCTACTTTAAACACTAGGAAATATCCTGGTTTATTAAAAAAAGGTTTTTATATTTATATTTTATCATTTTAATAAAGTAAGCATTCAAGTTAGTAAATAAACCTGATCTAGTTTCATGCAAACACATGAAAATCCATGTTTCATTTTTAATTTCAGTTTCCTTTGCCTGATGATAATGACAAGAGCTAAAAAATAAAACTACTGACCTGAAAATAGTGAAACAATAAAATTCTTAATGTGAATATTGAATCCATAATTGAAAAAGGAATATGCACATATTGAATCTCAAACCCAATTATTCTTAACTAAAACACAATTTTTGAAAAAAGTCTTTTTTGTCCTTTAGACATGAAGTTGTTTTTTGTTTTTGTTGTGTTTTTTTCAGGTAGTGACAATCAGAAAACCAAAATATATAAGCATTCTGAAATTATAGACTAAATGTGGAATCTTTTACTTTTCAACATTCAATCTCATAGAATTTTTTCTTGTCCTCTATAACAACCAAAGATATTCCTCGACAATATAATAATTTTATGTCCGTTTTAGCCTCCGTGTAATGGAAAGGTGGTCCTTAGGTGGAAGGAGCAATTTCTTCATCAGACACGACATGAGCACTTACTAGCATTGCTCCATGTCTTTTATTGAGATCTAGTTAGAAAGATACTTGACTGTGTGTGCTGTTAAATTCCATGTGGCTGACTAGGTAACAAATAGCAAAGACAGAAGCCAAGGGCTACTGGGGTTTGCAGTTGTCAGCACGGTGATAAGCTGCGCTTTATCATCAGGAACTAAAGAGTACTTAAATGATACTGGCTGCAGTTGTGGTCATAATTTATTGGCCTCGAGCGACTCTGTGTGTATGTGCGCTTACCTTTCCTAATCTCAGGTTCTGTTTTGCTGGAGTCTGCATTATAAAACTTCAGTGATCCTCCTGCGCATCGCCTTTTATTTCTCTAACATCAAAAGAATCAGAAAGAACACAGGGCTTTAAAAATGAGAAAGACAAATACCGAAGAAAAGGAGTTAGAAAGCTAGTAAAATGCTGTGAAAAATGCAAATAAAGTGCTACTAAACAGGCTGTGGACAGACGGCAATCCAAATGGAAAATCTGAGTTTAGTAGGCCCGAAGCAGAACTATAGAAGTGATGCTTTCAAGTAATAATTCACTCTTACGACTCAACACGTATGAGTTAAAAGGGGTCATCTGAAAATCTTTTATTTATTTTTGAAGTACATTCTCTAAAAGGAAATTGATTTTGAAATCCATATATACTAGGTCAGGAAAGTTTAACAGATTTATATATTTTTTAAAAACAAGGTTTTAAAAAAATCTTTTAACCCCATTTCCACCCCAATAGACAATAAGTACTTGAAAGAGAGAATTTTTAACAGTGAGTCAAACCCTTTTGCCTCATGTCCTGAAGCTGCAAGTGAATGAAGAAATTTTTTTTAAAAAAAAACAACAATAAAGGAAACATAAGAATAAAACGTTTCTTCTGTGGACAGCCTTCCTATGCTCACTTTGCCCAGAATATTTGTTCCTATCCAAATCTCAATGAGGAAACCTAAAGCTATTACTTACCCCTTCCCTTTTTAAAATTTATGCCACAAGAAAAAAAGAATGGTAACTGTAAGGACGGATATGTTAATAAGTTTGGCTGTGGTAGTCATTTCACTACATATAAATTTCATGCTGTACATCTTAAATATATATAGTTTTTATTTAAAAAAGAAACAAAATATGGAAACAACCCAGCTGGCCATTAACAGATGAATGGATAAACAAAATGTGGTATATTCAGACAATAGGGTATTATTCAGTCAAAAAAAGAATGAGACATTTACAGTCTTTAACATGGATAGACCTTGGAAACATGCTGGGAAAGAAGCCGACACAAAAGGTGGTGCCTATATGATTCTATTTGCATGAAAAATTCAAAACTAGGTAAGTAAGTAAGAGACAAGGCAGCAGGTTAGTGTTGCCGGGGGCGAGAGGGTAAGTGCAGAATGGGAGCGACCACTTAATGGGTACAGTGTGTGTGTGTGTGTTCAACCTGGAGAGGAGAAAAATGAGGGTGATTTTCATGAGGTTTACAGATAATTTCTTAGTCTATGAATTTATTGAGGGCACATGACTCATGCAGTATTTATTTATTTTACTAACTAGACATCTATTAATGAATAGGCTGTACACACGTGTCTGCAAAATGATAGTCTGGATAACGGTAAGATGTTTGCCATTGGGAACATTATAGTAAATTGTGATGGGCCTTTTTTTCTTATTTATTTTTCTCTCTTCCTCCTCCCCTCTCGATTCCTTTCATTTTTTCTTTTCCTTCCCCCTCCTTTCACCCATCGTTATTGTTTGGTTTCTCTCTTCTTTTTTTTTTTTTTTTTTAAATATATTTTATTGACTTTTTACAGAGCGGAAGGGAGAGAGATAGAGAGTTAGAAACATCGATGAGAGAGAAACACCGATCAGCTGCCTCCTGCACATCTCCTACTGGGGATGTGCCCACAACCCAGGTACATGCCCTTGACCGGAATCGAACCCGGGACCTTTCAGTCCGCAGGCCGACGCTCTATCCACTGAGCCAAACCGGTTAGAGCGGTTTCTCTCTTCTTAAATATTGGCCGGGTATCCTGTATATAGCTACTTTATAGAAAATGTTTACATTTAGCTTTTTTCAGTTTAGTTTTATTTGAACCTACATTTTTGATATATTTATTTCAGAATTACATCTAATTCTTAAGAACAAAAGTATCCTTTTCAGCCATGGAAAGAAAAACAATAGTAACTTTATAGTGGAGGAGACATCTGGCAGGTACTACCTAAATTATGATGATATCTTGTTGATATGACTTGATGATGAGGGAATTTCAGGTCCGTGGTGCTCTTGAAAATGTTTCATTCCAATCTCATCATGAAAAACATACCATTTAATCCTAAACTGAGGATTGCTCTAAAGAAATACATTTATAACGACTAGAACTTTTCAAAACTGTCAAGGTAAAAGGGGAGGAAACCAAGAGTATAAGAGAAACTATTGGAGATTGGAGGAGATGGAGGATAGGTAATGGATGGATGTGATGTAGTTTCCTGGACTGTCTTTTGGGACAAAATAATGGAAAAGTTGGTAACATGTGAATGAAGTTCGTAGTTTAGTTAACTACAATATTTTAATGTTAATTTTTTGCTGTTGACAATTGTATCAAGTTATGTACAATGATAACATCAGGGAATCACTAACATTAGGAAATCTTTATATTTTATTACTAGAAAGTGACTCAGCTAATGAGATTAACAATGATATAAACTGGAAAATTTTTATTCTTCAGAATTAGTGATATATGCCAGTCATGATCCAAATCAAAGAAGTAGAACTAGCAGGAGAGACATACATGATGGATAGGTGATAAATGGATAAATACATGGATGGATATATAGACAGATAAATACTAGTAGATAGACATATAGATTACAAGGAGTTGGGTAAAACATTGTTGGGCTGCCTAAGTATTTCCTGCAAGGCCGTCTCCATCTCTAATGCTGAAGCACAATGCATCTTGAACAGTCTGAAACCCATGAGCACAATCTGGGAACGCCACAATTGTGACCTGAAACTCAACCAGCATGAGGCAGAGTCCCAGGAGGATGAACTGTAACCAGTTTCCATGGCATTGCCTGGGGCCTTGGTGATGGGCAGGCAAAAGCCAGGCCCTTCCTCATGGAGCTGCACAGCATGCTTCTAGTCTAGGAGTCAGAGAAAGTTAGGAACGATCCAGGGGGGAGGGAGAGAAAATTGCAGGCTCAGCTACTGCTTTCTGTCAGAGGAATGAGTCAACAGATCAGCAACAAGGTCTTTGTGCTGGAAAATGCTTGCTACTCCCTTTTCTGTCATTTTCTTGACAAGATTATTGAGCTTCGGCTTCTACACTATTTCTTTGCATTGTGTATTGTTTCCTAGATCCTTGTTTCATACAACAAATATTTAGTCTCCTTAATATGTTCCATTTGTATCTAAATATAAGCATCATTTTCTAGCTTTCATCTAAAAAAATAAGAGTAATATGATGTAGTTAATTATTATAGCACATTTTTATTTTTGCTTTTTATTAGATGGAATGAAGATGTTAATAGAGCCTTTGATATTCCTACTCATTTCATTAACTATGAAATGTATATTTATAAACATAAATATCTAACATACTGCATTGAATATTTATGCAATGCTTTGCTGCCAAAGACCATATATGAATATCCATGGATTTGAGATAATTTTCTGAATTGATGGATTTATTCATGAAACACAATGACTCTCTCTGCATTACCAACCTTTCAGTTATGGCTGCTTTCAGTTCTTAAGCATGAGGAATTAACTCACAGATAAATTTTGAACAAAAAGAGAGCCTGGTAGCTCTTAACATATGTTGTAAAGTGCTATGATGATATACCATTAAATTTATTCCAAAGGATATTTGAAAATTGCCTGTGGAAATATGAGTGCTTTCTTTCTTTCTTTTTAATCATGAAACTTGCCCCAGGTTCCCAAAAATGCAGCCTTCAGCATTTTTTAGTGAAGGCAGCTTAGTACTGTCAGCCATCTTATCTCCCCTGTTGTACGGATGATGCTTTTATCAGTGAATACAAACATTAAAATGGAACCACAATCCTTCCTTAGTTATGCCCGTCTCTAGCTGCTTGTCTGATATTTGGAGTCTACCTGCTTACAAAAAATAATAAAAAATAACTAGGCACATATGCATAAGAGAACATAATCACAAATTTTATGTATTGCAAAGTAGCATAATTACTACAGATGACAATGAAATGAAGAAGGAATAAAGACCAATTGAAGGATAATAATAATGAGACCATTTTGTTAGTAACTTTACAAAGATCAGATGACATCTATGGAGATGAACCCACAATATTTACCTGTTATTTCTTATATCAGGTTATTATCCCAGAAGTATATCATTAACTCATATCATTGTATGATACTTTGCAAACATTAATTTCCTATGCCACACACAAAAATCTCAGGATGCTTTTTTGTGGTCTTTACACAGAGAACCCGAAGACATCATTTTTTTTTTTTAAATATATTTTATTGATTTTTTACAGAGAGGAAGGGAGAGAGATAGAGAGAGTTAGAAACATCGATGGGAGAGAAACATCGACCAGCCGCCTCCTGCACATCTCCCACTGGGGATGTGCCCGCAGCCCAGGTACATGCCCTTGACCGGAATCGAACCTGGGACCCCCCAGTCCGCAGGCCGACGCTCTATTCACTGAGCCAAACCGGTTTCGGCACCCGAAGACATCATTTTATGTGTGAAATCACAAAGAGGAGAATAGCAGCTATAACAGTTATAACTTCTTAAAACTTATAGTATATAGTTAAGATTTAGCTTTGCTTCTAGAGAAGGGGTGGGCAACCCCTGGCACGCGTGCCAAACATGGCACGCCAGTAACATTTGCAGGCACGGGAAACCCTCTCTTATAATCTTCCATTTACAATTTTTTTCTTAATATCGACTTTTTTATTTTTCAGATAAATTCAGTGTAGGTGCATCTTAGATAAGTAAATAATTTTACATAACATGTATACATTAAAAAATAAATGTATTTTTCATCATCATATACTGTGTTTTTGTCACTCGAATTAATTTTATTATTTCTTCCAGGTTCTTCACATACATACACCTTAAGAGATATCAAGTAGGCGTAACATGTTCTCAAAAAATTAGGGTTGGCACGCAGAAGAATTTTGAGTCAGAGATTTTGCTGCTTTTGGCACGCACTCACAGAAAGGTTGCCCACCCCTGTTCTAGAGCAAAGGGAACTCCATTTAGATATTCACAAATACTCCAACTATAGCTATAGTTATTTTTACAAAGATAGTTGGACAGAAGAGAAGAGACCTGAATGAAACCCTAAATTTTTTATAAAAATACTACAGGCCCGGTGCACAAAAATTTGTGCACTCGGTGGGGGAAGGGGGGGTCCCTCAGCCCGGCCTGTGCTCTCTTGCAGTCTGGGACCCCTCGGGAGATAATGACCTGCTGGCTTAGGCCTGCTCCCGAGTGGCAGAGGGCAGGCCCAATCCCTAGGTGCAGCCCCTGGTCCGGCTCAGAGCAGGGCCGATTGGGGAGTTGGGGCGCCGCCACCTGTCATGCACAGAGCAGGGCAGATCAGGGGGTTGGGGCGCCGCCCTATATCACCCACAGAGCAGGGCCGATCAGTGGGTTGGGGTGCCGCCACTGTCACAGTCAGGGCAGGGCCGATGGGGAGGTTATGGCTCTACTCTGTCACACACAGAGCAGGGCCCGTGGGGTGAGGGGGTTGGGGCGCCATACCCTGTCACACACAGTGCAGGGCTGATCAGGGGGTTGGGGTGCCGCACCCTGTCACGAACAGAGCAGGGCAGATAGGGAAGTTGTGGCCCCACCCTCTGTCACACACAGACTCGCAGGGCGATCACGGGGATTGAGCGCTGCCCCCGTCACGCTGATCCTGGTGCTGGGAGGCATGTTACCCTTTTACTATATAGAATAGAGGCCTGGTGCATGGGTGGGGGCTGGCTGGTTTGCCCTGAAGGGTGTCCTGGATCAGGGTGGGGGTCCCCACTGGGGTGTCTGGCCAGCCTGGATGAGGGGATGATGGCTGTTTGCAGCTGGTTACACACCCTTCAGGGTGGGGGTCCCCACTGGGGTGCCTGGCCAGTCTGGGTGAGGGGCTGAGGGCTGTTTTCAGGATGGTGGGTGACGGAAGCTCCAAACTGCTCCTTTTTTTCTTTTTTTTTTTTTTATTCTGGGCCAGCTTTAGCTCTGAGGCTCCAGCTCTGAGGCCTCAGCTGCTGAAAACAGGTATCTGGTTTGTTTTGGTTCTATAATCGAAACTCTGTATCAACTCCAGCTCTGAGATCCCGGCCGGCTGAAAGCTGGTTTCTGGGGTTTTGTTTAGCTTCTATATTTGTTATAATGTTTCTTAAACTGCAGGTTCAGAGGCCGGCAAGGCAGGCCGGGAACATTGGTTTCCTCCTTCACTGAAGCAAGCAAGCCTCATGTTAGTTTCAAGCTGGCTGGCTGCCGGCCGCCATCTTGGCTGGCAGTTAATTTGCATATCTCGCTGATTAGCCAATGGGAAGGGTAGCGGTCATACACCAATTACCATGTTTCTCTTTTATTAGATAGGATCTTATATACAGCTATGCCCAATTGTACCTTATAATCAAGAAATATTTATTAAATACAAATGATGTGTCAAACCTGTTTTAAAAGAAGAGATTATGAATAATGAGTATTCCCTGACTTTTATGAACTCACAGATCAGTGGGATAGCACATGTAAAAGCTAATTATAAGCTTTCTTTTAATGTTCTCTTTTAAGCTCAGTATTGACTATGTGGTTCATTCTACCATTATTTGTTAAACCACACAAACATCTCTCTCTCTCTTTCTCTCTCCTCTCTCTCTCTCTCTCTCTCTCTCTCTCTCTCTCTCTCTCTCTCTCACACACACACACACACACACACACACACACACACACACACATATATGCTATCTTGTAAGTATGCTATATTTCACAGTATAAGTTAGTATTAAAAATACAGATTTTATCAGAACTTATCCATGCTGAGGAATTCGCCATCTTTGAATTAAAGAAAAACTACAAATTGGAAAAAACCCATGAGACAACCAACCACATAATAGTGTGTTCATAGTGAGTACATATCTCTGCTCAACATTAGTATACAGTAAATTATATACAACTTAATGACACCCTTTTACTAGTTTCTTAATAATATTAAAATTTGTGTCAAAACTAGCTAGGTTTGGAGATAGTAAAATGTACTAGCTATGTAAACTCAGATAATTATTGAATTGATTCAGTATTCTTTCTTTTTTATTATATGCTTTTATTGATTTCAGAGAGAGGAAGGAAGAGGGAGAGGGAGATAGAAACATCAATGACGAGAGAGAATCATTGATCTGATTGGCTGCCTCTGCACCCCCCCCCCCCCCACACACACACACACACACACTGGGGATTGAGCCTGCAACCTGGGCATGTGCCCTGACCAGGAATCAAACCATGACCTCCTGGTTGATAGGTTGATGCTCAACCACTGAGTCACATAGGCCAAGCCTTTTTTTGTTTTGTTTTGTTTTGTTTTTATCTGCAAAGTATTTATGTGGTAAAATTATTGCACTGCTCCCTCCTCTCCTGCCTCTGATCCCTATTTGAGCCCACACAGCTCTTTTTGTCCTCAAATACTTTTTTCAAACCTTGTCCCCTAATGTGCAACATAAATGCTGCCTTTCAGAGAGCCTCTTCTAGCCCCTTTATCCATTGAGCCTCAACTGCAGCTGACCACCACTTTATCATACTATTATTTTAATTTTTTTTCAGAACACTTAGAATTATGTAAAACTTATTTGACTATCTACTTATTTATCCCATCTCTCCTCACTGGCCCCTAAACTCCATAAGGGTGAGTAACTTGCCCATTCTGCTCACCCACTACATTGCTAGTTCTTAGACTGGTGCCTGGTACATAATGAGGCCATGAATATTTATTTCATGTAATACTAAAATATGAGGAAAACATATCTAACATTAAGCTTGGCATAATAAAAATGAATAGCTGGTGTTTTATTCCCTGTCAAATCCATTCTATTCCCCAATTCCAAATTAATCTTCTTAGAATACTATTTTTATTACTGCAATACTTTCTTCAAAATGATATTTTCAGTCAGAACAAATTAAAACTATTATTCAAGACTTACCTAAATATAAATCTTAATTTCCTTTCTCACTTTATCTTTGTCTATGTTCTTCAAAGTCATGCTCACAACCAAATTAATTTCTGCATTGGTTGTTACCTTCAGTCCTTCCACCTGAAACGCCTTCCATCCTTATTACATACTAGAGGCCTGGTGCATGAAATTCGTGCACTTGGCGGGGGGTGGTCCCTCAGCCCAGTCTGCACCCTCTCGCAGTCCAGGAGCCCTCAGGGGATGTCTGACTGGGGAGTGGGCCTAAGCTGGCAGTCAGACATCCTTAGTGCTGCCACGGCGGGAGGAGAGGCTCCTGCCCCGCTGCTGCACTTGCCAGACGTGAGCCCGGCCTCTGGCTGAGCAACACTCCTCCTGTGGGAGCACACTGACCACCAGGGGGCAGCTCCTGCATTGAGTGTCTGCCCCCTGGTGGTCAGTGCATGTCATAGCAACCGGTCATTCCGCTGTTCAGTTGATTTGCATATTAGACTTTTATTATATAGGTTCCTCCTTCCAAACCCTGCCTTTAATTTGGTTATGTGAAAATTTCCCTTGTGGGGAGTTTCCTAGGAAATAAATGGTATCTAAAAGCATCTTTCTTAATATTAACCCTAGAATTTTCCCCAAAATGAATAAATAGTGAAACATGTCATTAATTATAAGCTTTAAAAAAACCTAAATATATTAATAGTGCAAGATCAAATTTTGTGATTCCAAATTAAAGTGTGCTCTCATAATCTTGTATTCCTGATCCTATCTCCATTCTTAGAGTCTGCAACTGTTTTCTGAACTTTCCCTGACCCTTACTCCATAGCAATTTCTATCTACTATGTAATCGGAAAGGCTTCATTGTAAACAATTGTTTTGAACATCTATTTCTAGTTAAACTCTTTGTTGAAATATCCTCTTCTTTTGCATATTCTGAATTTGACCTTGTCAATATTAAATACTCAATAATTTGGGGTTAGTTGAATAAATTTTATGTCACACTGTGGACTGCCAATTCAATTTTGTAACCTGTTTTTACAAGACACATATTGATGCCATTAACAGAATTGCTTATGTGGCAATTAACATCATTAAGATAAATTAAATTAATGGATCAGATATCTATTTCTGCAGTCTTTAGAAAACTGCCATTAATAATCAGAAACTTTTCACTAATTTAACAATACTCATCAAATTAACACTACTCATTTTCATTCATCCAAAACACACATTTATAGAAATCAAAAGATCAGTCTAAATGATCCTAATTTTTTCTACTATTAAATTGATTTAAATAAAAGCATCAATAATTTACTCCAATTAAGGTTATTGTATTTCCTAGAGATAAACTGCTTATGTTAGTATGCTATGAGTTTTCATTAATGCATTTGTTAATTTCATTTGACCAGTAACCATTTGTATTAAATTAGTATAAAAATATAGATACATTTAAAAAAATTAATATTAATATTACACTTTGGTTAAAAAAGGAGTAAAAGGAAGATAATTATAAGAAGTTTTTGTTATGAATAAAGGAAAAAAGCTTATTCTGAATTGTTAATGCAAATCCATAGCTTTTCTCTACCATAAAAATCATAATGCCACACACAAAAAAAAGAAACATTTTCTCTCATCAGTTTTCAAACATGCTACATTTGAAACTTCTTTCCCTTGCCACTTAACATTTTGGACAGTTTCGCTAATATTTTGGCTAATCTTGTCAATAAGAAGAAGTCTATTCATGTCCTAATATTTAGTCACTAATAACCTAAACTTATTCAATTGAAAACATTTATAGGGTGTCCAAAAAATGTTTCTTCCTTTTCAGATCTAACCCATTGGAGTGAATAATGATTTAAAGTGTGTATACATTTGGGGGGACACCCTGTATTTTTACCTCCAATGCTACATAGATTTTTCTCTCAATTGCAATTCTGACCTTAGCTCAAAAATTCCTCTTGGGGCCACAGAGAAGATTGTGTTCCTTTGCTGTTAGGCCTTTCCTTTTGTTTCTGTCCAGGAGCTTTTATGTTTTCTTGTGGGGAGGGTTTGGACTAGAGGAAAAGAAACAGACATTATTTCCTATGCTTTTTCTAGTTATACTCCTGTTTTAACTAATAGGCCTGGAGGTCACACTTCATTTTGTGAGGAGCTAACAAGTCTTAGAGACTGCACTTATCCATATAGTTACACCCACCTCCAGAGCACAGCACTACCTCATCCCCTGCCTATTACCATTGGTTAGGTTATTGTGCTTGTTAACCTAATGGGTTAGTAATCCAAGCATTACAACCTATGTAAGGTGCACATGTAAAGCTAATATATTGGAGGACTTTGGAAGAAGAGGCCAATAAAATGCATGTGGTCCTCCCTAATCCTGCCATCACACTGAAAGGACAGTTTGGACTTGCCATTTACGGCTAAATTCCTGCAATCTTCCTTCATCCTGGGCTGTTCAGTGTTCCTTTCCACTATAGGTTACCTCTCACACAGATGTAATGCATTTTTTTGGTTTAATTTTCAGGGGTAGGCTGATTTTACACAATGAATTGTGGCATGTTTTCTCTTTTCATTTTCTGGAAGGCTGTAAACAATTGAGATGATTTCTTGAAAGTTTGGTAGAACTTAAGAAAAAACATTATGGCTTTGTGTTTGGAAAATATAGCTATAAATGTAAATATGTAAATGTACACCTATATATTTACATAGGTATATAAATATGTAATACGTTAATCCTCATTTCTTTAATAACTTAATGGTTTACTTCTTTAATATCTATGCTTTATTTTCCCCTTGACACCATTTTGATGGTTGCCTTAAACGCTTGCTTACTATGGGTATATTTCACTTGTAGTTTGTGAGGTTGTCTTAGTTTTTATTACTTTTCTTTTAAAAGACAAAACTGGTTTTCTAAAGCATTTGCTCTTCAAATGTATATTTCCCAAATATGTTTTAAGTACTTTATTCAAAATTTTTTCCATGAAGGTGTTTATATGCAAACCTTCTGAAGCTTATATTTCTGTATTGTTGAGAACATTTTCAGCATGATCTCATATTTGAATTATAGATTGATTATAAAATTGTCATTCAAATATATTTTTTCTATATTTTAAAAATACTATTAATTATTCTTTATGCAACTAATGATAATATGTAAAATACATTATCATTCTGTATGCAATTTGTTTCTTTTCTGTGAAAGCTCAGGATTTTGTTTGTCTTTGATATTCTCAAATTTTAATATAAATTGTGGGCTTTTTTTTATATCTCCCCATTCTATGGATAATCTTAGTCTCATTTGCTACATCTGAGAAACTTATCTCTATTATTTTTCCAAATATTTCTTCTTTTCTATCCTTCCTTCCTCTTCCCTTCTCTCTCTCTCTCTTTCTTTCTTCTTTCTTGGATTTCTATTACCTAATGCTTAGTGTTTCTACTATATTTTTGCTTCCATTATTTTTACTATATATTTATTCTAACCTACTTTCTCTGAGTTAGTTTTTAAGTCCTCTTCGCCAGTGTACTAATTTGTTTTTCAGATGTATTTATTCTATAATTTACTGCACTTGTTAAACTAACAGGTTGATAATCCAAGCACTACAACCTATGCAAGGTACACATTAAAGCTAGTGTGTTTGAGGACTTTGGAAGAAGATGGCTAATAAAATGCATGTGGTCCTCCATAATCCTGCCATCACACTGAAGGGACAGTTTGGACTTGACATTTTTCATGAACCTTTAAGATCCATGGGAACATGTAGAAACATCTTATTTTTTTAAATCCTCATCAGAGGATATTTTCCATTGATTTTTAGAGAGAGTGGAAGAGAGAGAAATATCAGTGTGAGAGAAACACATCTCCTGCACACGCCCCACCAGGGGAGGAGCCTGCACCTAGCTACTTGCCCTTGACTGAAGTCAAACCTGGGACCCTTGGGTCCCTATCCACTGAGCAAAACCGGCTAGGGCTAGAAACTTTTGTTTTTAAAAGTTTAGGTTTTTCACTTTTGTTTCTAAAAGGGAGAGTAAGAAGAATAACTCAAGAGATTTGGAAATGCCTGAAATTTACAATCTGTGTTGCAACCTTGCAGTTGTGCAAAGCATTCTTTTGTTGGATACCAGAATCCTAGAAGTTTGTATAAAACCATTGGTTTTAGTTGATTGCTAAATAAACAACTTTCTGTGGCTGAGTTACAAATATCATCCAGGGATGAAGTGACTTATCTTTCAACATCATCTATCATATTATATATAACTATTATATTCCTTGCAACTAAATATTTTTATTTCCTTTTTTTGTTTGTTTTTCTTTCATTTTGCTTATACCATCCTATAACTTTAGTATGTTATTTAGATTCTTAATTCATTTATTCAAATGTCTCTGCTTATGATGGCATGATCTTTTTTTAATTTGAAATAGTGGAAACTCTCAGATTCAGATGATTTGGCATGTGAGTTTATATTTCCATTGAGGATATTGGGAACTATGTCCAGTAAGGTGTGTGAGAAAAGTCCTAACAGCAGACCTCTATCTTAGTCAGTTCTAGTAAACTCAAGCTAAGTTGGAATGAGTCCTACATAGAAATCTACAGACTTATGACGAGCACAGTTAATTCATTCTTAAAGCAAATAAATGATTTGTCATCTCAAGACATTACCTCTACCTCCAGAGAGAAGCAGACTGAGGGGAAGGACTCTGGGTTATACTTGACCAGCTCTGGTAATCCAGAAAACTAGTGTTTGAAAGCAAACTCCACGGGCTGGTCACTTTTTTTTTTTTTCTAGCATCTTACCCAAACAATTTTTATTTTCTCCCTGAGTAACCTACCCCAGAGATTTGATTTCCCATAGTTTTTGGGTCAGGCACTGACAGTTCCAAAGCTATGTAAGGTTAGATGTGAGAAGTGAGGTCATAGACTCGCTTTTGACCTTATTAGAGTGGGGCCTGTCCACTCACTCTTCCGCAGTGAAAGCCACCACTAAGGAGACCTGTTCAAAAGGCAAATCTTTTCCCCAAGGGCTTCTCTTCACTTGGTGTCTAATCGTTTAATTCCGCTGGGATTGGTTTTGGGGAGGATGCCAGCAGTTTTGCTAGATCAGCATAATGACAAGAACTAGAATATTTCTATATTAAGAGATTTATTGAGGTTTGCTTCCAGTCAATTTTTATAAATATTTTATGTCATCTAAAACTATTTAATCTCTGTCACTAGGGTTCAAAGAGTGATCTATATTTTTACCAGAACAATATATTATATTATTTGAAACAAGTGTGTCTTTATGATCTGGATTTATGGCAGTCAGTTATAATTTTCTGTTACAGATTTTATACTGAATTTCCCTTGCACTTCTTTCTATTTTAGCTTTATAAATTTTGATGCTTTTTATTTGGAGGTGAAAGATATATAGTATTTGTGTCCTTTATGATTTTTAAAAATCATTTAAAAAATTTTAAATGTGAATCCTTAATTTCATAATTTCCTGGAAGTTATATTATCATCCAAAATTAATATTTGCTTGGTTAAGGACTGTTTCCTGGATTTATAAATATTTCAGAATTAATATATAAGTATGGCCAATTGTTTACTAAATTTTGTGATATAATCTGTGTTTAATCCTCCCCTCCCACCCCTTTGATCATTTGGAAGATTTATACTATGATCTTAGTACAGTGGGTTATACTTATGTGTTTACTTTATTGAATATTTTTATTGATTTATCATCTTTTAAAAATGAAAACAAAAAGTTCCCTGGCTTCCCCTAAAACAATATTGTCCTGAATGTTATAATATATTAATAAATCTTATTAAAACACATACAGGTAAAAAAAAAAAAGACTATAAAATCACTCATAGAGCATGATTTCATGTTTCTAGGAAAGAAGACAATCAACTTTTATCTACATGTACATGGGGAAATATATCTGAGACTTACCAAGTTGGGTGCAGGGGCCACTTTAGACATACATGTCAGACAAACAGAAGAGAAAGGCTAGCACATTGATATCCTAGAGGTGAAAATGAAGATATCATTAATGAAGTTTCATTCTCAGAAGGCGAAGGCTCTTCCATGAGTGGAAATACTAAAAGCAGGTCTGGGTGGCCTAATGGATCAAAGCACTGGAAATTAGTCAGGGAAAGTTTGGAAGTCAGTAGGACCAGAGGTGGCAGTCTTAGAAATGCGCTGTTTCAAGGAGAAGAAGATATTTTAGAAGATGAAGTTGCCTTTGTACACCTAGTGATAGAATGAAGAAGTGAATGTTGCCCAGCTGGTGTGGCTCAGTGGTTGATCATTTAACTATGAACCAGGAGGTCATGGTTCTATAGTGGGGGATGCCTGAGGCAGCCGATCCATCATTCTCATCATTGATGTTTATATCTCTCTCTCTTCCTCTCCCTTCCTCTTTGAAATCTATATATATATATATAGATTATACATATATTATATATATATATATATATATATATATATATATATATATATATATACATATATATATATAGAGAGAGAGAGTGTTAAAGTAGCATAATATAACAATCTATATATATATATAAAAGGCTAATATGCAAAGTGTCCCTGAGGGAGTTTGACTGGAACACTGGGAGTTCTATTGATCGCTATGACATGTGCTGACCACCAGGGGGTGGCATAGAATGAAAGGAAGCCCCAGCTGGCAGCCAGAAGGCCCCAATTGGCCCTGATTGCTGGCCAGGCCTAGGGACCCTACCTGTGAATGAATTTCGTGCACTGGGTCTCTAGTTTAGAATAAAAGGAACATAAATGAGAAAAGAATAGCACTATAGATTAGGCAAATGGTACTTTAGCAATAAGAGTATGCTCTTAAACTGATAAATTAACCCCCTCCCACCTTTTAGAGCCCCCCCCGTTATTTCCTGTTTAAAAAATGTTTTGCAACAATTTAAACACCAAAAACACATTAAACATCCAATGCTTTACAAGAAAATAATGAAAATAAAAGTTTAAAATATTTTGCAAAAAATACCCAAGCATGTACATATAGACAAACATATAATGAGAGCCTATGAAGCAAATTTAATAATATACAGAGAAATGTAGATATGAAAATATATGTATACAGAAAAAAGGTAAAATTAGAAAATGTTAAATTTTAGGAAGTATGCTAGGAAGAAAGTGAAAAGGTATTTTAGGAAATAAAAACAAATTGCATCCCTAGCCAGTTTGGCTCAGTGACTAGAGCAGTGATGGCAAACCTATGACACGCGTGTCAGAGGTGACACACAAACTCATTTTTTGGTTGATTTTTCTTTGTTAAATGGCATTTAAATATATAAAATAAATATCAAAAATATAAGTCTTTGTTTTACTATGGTTACAGATATCAAAAATTTATATATGTGACACGGCACCAGAGTTAAGTTAGGGTTTTTCAAAATGCTGACACGCCAAGCTCAAAAGGTTCGCCATCACTGGGCTACAGCATCAGCCTGTGGACTTAAGGGTCCAGATTTAGTTCTGGCCCAGGTTACAGGCTTGATCTGCAGTGTGGGGCCTGCAGGAGGCAGCCGATCAATGATTCTCATCATTGATCTTTCTCTAGCTCTTTCCCTCTCCCTTTCTGTCTGAAATCAATAAAAATATATTTTAAAAAATGCCAAGATTGAATACATCTACTGAGAGTTCATTGAGGAACAAAAGCGACTGAATAAAGAGATCAAAAAATTAAAGAGATAAAGAAATATTTTAAACATATAAATAAAGTGATAGAAAAATAGTATGAGAAGAATTCAACATAGATATAAGTGGATCTTCTGAAAAATAGCAGCAACCGCTATGTAAAAGAATAAAATTTATATTATATAAATTTAAAACAACTTTTCAAGAATCAAAGAAAATTGCATTTTAGAAGTACCTTAGTCTCAACTAAGAAAATGAACCTAGAAAGATAAACTCTGAGACATAAACTTTTTAACCATTAAACTTACACATTAAAAAAAAAAAAGTTGCTTTGAGCATCCAGGCAAAATTTCAAAGAAATGAAAACAAGAAAATTAAGTTTGTTATAAAATGTACAACCTTAGAGCAACATTTTTTTAAAAACTCAAGGAAAATAAGTTTGATCCAAAGATTGTCTCCTAAGCCTAATTAAATATATATATATATATATATATATATATATATATATATATATATATATATTCACACACACACACACACACACACACACACACACACACACACACATCAGGACTCGGACTCTGAAAAAGTATAATTTCTAATCATAAAATAGAAGAAAGAAAAAATCATCAAATTATTTTCAGCAGATAGCAGCATCTTCACTATCTTTCTGTAATGCAAGTAGTGGTGCAATTCTAGCATGTGCTAGTATTATAAGGAGTACGTATAAAAAAAGATTGATTTTTTTCTGTTGTCAATGAGTCATAGAGAACTCTCTAGGAGGCTCTAGGTGTGGACTGAGAGCAAAAATAATTAGTGATTAATTGATGGTAAAATTCTGAGGAATTTGGCTATGTTGTCAGAGAATGGCCAATCTGCAGCAGATGGATACACATAAAATTATACTTCCAAATTTTAGGAAAGCATATCAACCCCTGCTAAATCTCTAAATGAAAACAACTGAATATTTTTGAAGAAAATAATTATGACAACATAATCACAAATGATTCCATTGAGGAAGAATTTTGGAAGGTATTGAAATACAGTCACCTTCAGTGCTTGATGTAAAAAAAAAAAAATAGACGGTATAAATTATAAACAAATACTTGAAGACTTTGGTGTGATTTTACAAAAAATGCATGCACATACAAAAACACACACTCTATGTTAAGCTCAGATTGAAATTTTTATCTAAAACCTGAAAGTAACATAGTCAAGAAACAGTTACATCCCACATAATGAGCTGGCATTTATGGGGGGAAAAGAAAACTAGCAAAGAGTAAGAAAGGTGATTTTAGTTATGGTCTGAGGCTCTGGACCCAGAAAGCTGTCAGCTCATTCCTTGAGAAATATGTGATAATGCTAATAATGACACTGACAGGGGAAAGTTTCCTCCACTCCTGTTGTGCCATCTTTTTCCTCATTAAAAAAAAAAAAAGATTCACACTGGAATAGAAAATTTAGTACTTGCCATTGGTAAAATGAAATTCAAACAAAGAGAAGAAAATGTCAGAGAACAACTACATTAGTTTTTCACTAGAGGCTGATGCATAAAAGTATGAGAAATAAAATGCAGAATCATTGCCAATAAAAATTAGTAGTGAAGCACTAGAGAAATTAAATGGTCAAAGCCTACAAGTTTTGAGGCCAAATGAAAGTTATATTTTGCAAACCAGAAATATTAATGCCAGTTTTGAATAAGTTTCCATAGTATATTAATAAAATTACAGTGTTGGAACACCTATAAAGGAGAATGTTGATGAGGAGGAACTAATATAAGCTCATTAAATAAGTCCCAGGAGGGTAGTTCACTTTTCTTTTCTTAATCCTTTTTGTTGAAAGTGTTACATATGTCCCCCTTTGTTCTCCCAATGACCCCTTATAGCTTGCCCCCCACCCCCACCCTCCACCACTCTATTGTCTGTGTCCATGTGTTATGCATATATGCATACAAGTTCTTTGGTTGATCTTTTCCCACCCTCACCCCCCACCTTCCCTCTGAGATTCAATAGTCTGTTCCATGCTTCTATGTCTCTGTATTTATTTTGTTCAACAGTTTATTTTGTTCATTAGATTTCACATATGAGTGAGATCATGTGATGTTTGTCTTTCTCCAACTGGCTTAATTTGCTTAGCATAATAATCTCCAGGTGAGTCCATGCTATCTCAAAGGATAAGAGATCCTTCTTTTTTACTGCTGCATAGTATTCTATGTACCACATATAAATCTACCACAGCCTTTTTATCCACTCCTCCACTGATGGTCACTTGGGCTGAATAAATATCTTTAAGATCTTCTCCAAGTATAAGTAGGAGCTTCTACATATTTATAAAAACAATGGTTCTGAATAGGCTGCCACATTGTGGTTCTGAGTGGATGTATATAGGGAGTGGAGAAGTAGAACTCTTCATTCTCATTCTTTGTTTATGAATAAGGCTTTATTTTTTATTTTCATCACTGGATGCTTAACAGTTGGGAAGATTTATGATGAGATCACTAAAAATCTCAATTCGAGTGGTGTTCACAGCAAGATAATTGGCCATGATTACAGCTACACATGCTTACAAAATACATGGCCCACATAAATCTCTGTAAGCAAGAATTTTTTTTAAATGAATGGAGTGAGAGAATAACAATCACTGTTATAAACAATAGGGACATTTTCTGTTATTATCTATATAAAGCATCCAAAATTACAGTTGTATTCACTGAACTATTTAGGCAAAATTAACTGAACTATTTAGGCAAAAGGCACTTGACATTTGTTTGCTTTTTAATTAGCTAAACATTTCTGAATGGGTTAAATAACTAATTTGATTAAAATCATTCACACACCCCTATTTTTTGCACATTCCTCAAGATCTGTTTTTCTTTGAGTAATCTTATGAAGGTAACATCTTGATCACCAAGTGGATAGAATCTGCAACTTTTACACTAAGATGATAGAATCTGGTGACATAAAACATGAGTGTGATTGGAGTAGAGACGGAGGGAGAGATTGATTGAAGATTTATTCATTAGTTTACTGAGTCTACATTTACAGAAACAAGTTTTTTTGTGTGTGTGTGTGTGTTTTTAAATGTATTTTATTGATTTTTTACAGAGAGGAAGGGAGAGAGATAGAGTTAGAAACATTGATCAGCTGCCTCCTGCACATCTCCCACTGGGGTTATGCCTGAAACCAAGGTACATGCCCTTGACCGGAATCAAACCTGGGACCCTTCAGTCCGCAGGCCGACGCTCCATCCACTGAGCCAAACCGGTTTTGGCAATACAAGTTTTAAAAGGAACAAATATGACAAATACAAAGGAAATAATACAAAAAAAATAGATGGAGATATTTTAAAATTGATTATCTGTGTTAATGAAGAATGTTATTTTAAAAGATATTAGCTAACTGAATACTAAAAATTTGTAGACTTTTCAAATCTGATTAGGATAATTGAATACGTTTTCATTAATAATTGAAGTAATGAATGACATGGTATAATAGGTTAGAAGAGAACATGAGAGAAATAAAAGAAAAATATAGGTTTATTATACAAATAATGGCAAATATACATTTAATATGTATAAGTATTCCAGTAATCCCATAGTAGGAAATAACAACAAAAAAGTATTATTTTGGAAGTAAGTCTTGGGCTAAGCAGAGCAAAAACAAAATAAAGGAACAGAACAACTCATATAATTGTTGGCTAATGAGGATCATATACAAATGAGATTATGTTCCGAACCAGCTCAGCCAAGGGTTCACAAGCCTGAGTGAAGGCGTCAAATGGATGAAGAAAAGACAGACAAAGAGAACAAGGTGGGTGTAGGTCAGTGTTTCTCAACCTTCTGGCCCTTTAAATACAGTTCCTCATGTTGTGACCCAACCATAAAATTATTTTCATTGCTACTTCATAATTGTAATGTTGCTACTGTTATGAATCGTAATGTAAATATCTGATATGCAGGATGGTCTTAGGTGACCCCTGTGAAAGGGTTGTTTGACTGCCAAAGGGGTCACGACCCACAGGTTGAGAACCACTGGTCTAGGTCGGTGGTCAGCAAACCACAGCTCAAGAGCCACATGCGGCTCTTTGGCCCCTTGACTGTCTCTTCCACAAAATACCACGTGTGGGCGCGCACATACAGTGCGATTGAAACTTCGTGGCCCATGCACAGAAGTCAGTATTTTGTGGAAGAACCGGTATTTTGTGGAGGAGCCACACTCAAGGGGCCAAAGAGCCGCAGTTTGCCAACCACTGGTCTAAGTGACTCTTCCTGTGCCTGGCTGAGACCACAGACCGAGATCCAGAGGCAAGCTGAGTCTTTTTATTTTATAGCCAGAGGTAAACACGGCAGTGGTCACCATAGTTACAATGCTCTTGTGAGTTTCGCTTGTTTTGGCAGCACTTGCTGCATCTCCCTCAGCCCATTAGCTTCCCAGATAGGATCTGGGGAGCATCATAAGGTCAAGCCTAATTATGCTAATAGGACTGTGCCCTCTAAGCTGGGACTTGTTTGTGGCTTTGCTAACAGGTCAGTCCGAGGCTTAACTCTATAGCTGCGCCTGACAAGATTATAATAAAATATATATTTTATGGGAATTTTATAAAAGTTAGCAAATAATTTAAAGAATAACTACCTCTCTTTTTAAAACATGGATTTCATTTTATGCCGGGAGCCGGTCCATGCTTGCTGTTTCAAGGGACCTGGCATATATGGCATACTGTTCTTAATATGTTTGCTCACCTTCTTGGCACTATGTGTTTTAACCAAGGTCTCTGAGAAAGGTTGTTTCCCCAGGTAGGGATTTTCCCCTGAAGTTAGGGAGGGAATAAAACCTCTTAACTAAGTGCCAGGCGGGTAATTAATCACTTTAACTACGAACAATCATGCTTAAGCTACATAATCTTTACTCCCTGGAATGGAGATAAGAAACGCCCTAACCTTTGTAATAGAGATTGATAGGATTGAATCAACTGGTATAAATACAGATGTAATAAGACAGCAAGACACAGAACTCAGAAGACAGAACCAAGAGAGACGGAACCTAGGCACAGAACCTACACAGAACGTTCTCTACAGACAGAAGAACTTCGCTGGAGAGAACATGGCAAAAGATCCTGGACTGAACCTGACTACAGAAATTGGCAAGAGACCCTGACTAGAACCTGGTGACTGAACCTGGCTAGAGAACCTAGCAAGAGAACATGGACACAGAACCTGGCTGGAGATCCTAACCAGAACTTCGCTGGAGATCCAGACCAGAACTTGCCTGGAGATCCTGGCTAGAGATCCTGGCTAGGCTGCTGATCAACTGAACGCTGTCTCCATGTCATCTCTTCTTTGCCGACTC
Source organism: Myotis myotis (assembly GCF_014108235.1). Taxonomy (NCBI): domain Eukaryota; kingdom Metazoa; phylum Chordata; class Mammalia; order Chiroptera; family Vespertilionidae; genus Myotis; species Myotis myotis. Next base: position 23,922,769 of record NW_023416357.1, on the reverse strand, counting down.
CATCCACACCTTTGGGGACCCCTGGACCCGCTGGGGTTGGACCCCGGCAATTTTATACAATAAAACATTTTCTTATATGCATATATGCATAACCCTAGATAGACAAAAGTGTGGTGACAGCCTGGGAGCGGAGGGACCAGGGTAGAAGGGGTCAATGGGGGAAAAAGGGCGGACATCTGTAATACTTTCAACAGTAAAGATATATTAATTTTTTTTTTACAATAGCAGGATTTTTGACTCTGTGTTTCAGATTAGGCTTTGAAAAATTTGTTTAAATTTTTTTTATTTAAGTAAAAACAGATGTTCACTTTCCAACAGGAAGTGATTACTGATTTATAAATGCCAATAACTGGAGATGTACAGGTGTTTATAAAAAAGGATTATGTAAGTAGACCACATCAGATATAAAATTTGAATTTATGCACATTTCTTTTGAATTAAAACGATGTAGTAATACCCCTTATATAGAAACCATCAACAAAACAACAAGAAAACCCATTGCGTGGGAAAACATATTTGCCAATGTCATATCTGATAAGGGCCTAATCTCCAAAATTTATAGGGAACTCATACAACTTAACAAAAGAAAGATAAACAATCCAATCAAAAAATGTGCAAAGGTCCTAAACAGACATCTTTCAAAAGAGGACATTCAGAAAGCCAAGAGACATATGAAAACATGCTCAAAGTCACTAATCATCCGAGAGATGCAAATCAAAACAACAATGAGGTACCATCTCACACATGTCAGACTGGCTATCATCAACAAATCAACAAATGACAAGTGCTGGAGAGGATGTGGAGAAAAAGGAACACTTGTGCACTGCTGGTGGGAATGCAGACTGGTGCAGCCACTATGGAAGACAGTATGGAGTTTCCTCAAAAAACTAAAAATGGAACTCCCATGTGGCCCTGTGATCCCACTTCTAGGAATATATCCCAAGAAACCAGAAACACCAATCAGAAAGGATATATGCACCCCTATGTTCATAGCAGCACAATTCACCATAGCTAAGATCTGGAAACAGCCTAAGTACCCATCAGTAGATGAATGGATTAGAAAACTGTGGTACATCTACATGATGGAATACTATGCTGCTCTAAAAAGGAAGGAACTCTTACCATTTGCAACGTCATGGATGGAACTGGAGAGCATTATGCTAAGTGAAATAAGCCAGTCAATGAAGGAAAAATACCACATGATCTCACTCATTCATGGATAATAAAGACCATTATAAACTTATGAACAATAATAGATACAGAGGCAGAGCTGCCTCAAACAGATTGTCAAACTGCAGAGGGAAGGCCGGGGAGGGTTGGGGGGCAGAAGGAAGGGGGGTAAGAGATCAACTGAAGGACTTGTATGCATGCATATAAGCATAACCAATGGAAATAAGACACTGGGGGGTAGGGGAGGCCAGGGGATTGTCAAGGGCGAGGGAAAAAAAGGGACACATATGTAATATCCTTTGTAATACTTTAAGCAATAAAAAAAAGAGAAGAATACTTGTTCAGAAAAAAAAAAAGAAAAAAAAACTAATATAGTGTGCCCTAGCTGGTTTGGTGCAGTGGATAGAGCATTGGCCTGCAGATCAAAGGGTCCTGGGTTAGACTCTGGTCAAGGGCAAGTACCTAGGTTGCAGGCTGGGCCCTGATCTGGGTTGATGTAAGGAGGCAACCAATGGATGTGTTTTTGTCACATCATTATTACTCTCTGTCTTTCCCTCTCTCTTCCACGCTCCCTAAAAATCAATGGAAAATATCCTCAGATGAGGATTAGCAAAATAAATTAACTATTTAAATAAAATAAAAAATCAAAAACAAACAAATATATTTTATCTTTTTAATTTTTCTTTTCTTTTTTTAATAAAAGAATACAGAGGTGCTATTTTGGTGTTCTTTTATTATAACAAACTAGAGGCCCGGTGCACAAAAATTTGTGCACTCAGGGGTTAGTGGGGGTCCTTTAGCCCAGCCTGTGCCCTCTCGCATTCTGGGACCCCTCGGGAGATAACAACCTGCTGGCTTAGGCCTGCTCCCGGTTGGCAGAGGGCAGGCCCAATCCCTAGGTGCAGCCGCTGGTCGGGCTCAGAGCAGGGCCGATTGGGGAGTTGGGGCGCCGCCCCCTGTCATACACAGAGCAGGGAGGATCGGGAGGTTGCGATGCCACCCTCAGTAACCCTCAGGGTAGGGCCGATTGGGGGGTTGGGGCACCGTCCCCTGTCACACTCAAGGCAGGGTCGATGGGGAGGTTGCGGCACCAACCCCTGTCACCCACAGAGCAGGGCCAATCGAGGTTGGGGAACTGCCCCCTGCCACGCACAGAGCAGGGTCAATCAGGGGTTGGGGAGCTCCCACCTGTCACTCACAGAGTAGGGCTGATAGGGGAGTTGGGGCACCGCCCCCTGTCACCCACAGAGCAGGGCTGATCAGGGGGTTGGGGCACCGCCACTGTCACACTCAGGGCAGGGCCGATGGGGAGGTTATGGCTCTACCCCATCACACACAGAGCAGGGCCTGTGGGGAGCAGGGGGGTGGGGTGCCACGCTCTATCACCCACAGAGCGGGGCCGATCAGGGGTTCGGGGCGCTGCCACTGTCACACTCAGGGCAGGGCCAGTGGGGAGGTTATGACTCTACCCCATCACACACAAAGCAGGGCCCGTGGTGGTGGGGGTTGTGGTGCCGCACCCTGTCACACACAGAGCAGGGCCGATCAGGGGGTTGGGGAGCTCCCCCCTATCAGGCACAGAGCTGGGCAATCAGGGGGTTGGGGCGCCTTCCCCTGTCATGAACAGATCAGGGCGGATAGGGAGGTTGTGGCCCCACCCCCTGTCACACACAGAGCCGCAGGGTGATCGGGGGTTTGGGCGCTGCCCCCTGTCACACTGATCCCGGTGCTGGGAGGCATATTACCCTTTTACTATATAGGATAGAGGCCTGGTGCATGGGTGGGGGCCGGCTGGTTTGCCCTGAAGGGTGTCCTGGCTCAGGGTGGGGGTTCCCACTGGGGTGCCTGGCCAGCCTGGATGAGGGGATGATGGCTGTTTGCAGCTGGTCACATACCCTTCAGGGTGGGGGTCCCCACTGGGGTTCCTGGCCAGCCTGGGTGAGGGGATGATGGCTGTTTGTAGCTGGTCACACACCCTTCAGGGTGGGAGTACCCACTGGTGTGCCTGGCCAGCCTGGGTGAGGGGATGATGGCTGTTTGCAGCTGGTCACACACCCTTCAGGGTGGGAGTACCCACTGGGGTGCCTGGCCAGTCTGGGTGAGGGGCTGAGGGCTGTTTTCAGGCTGGCGGGTGACTGAAGCTCCCAACTGCTCCTTTTTTTCTTTTTTTTTTTTATTCTGGGCCAGCTTTAGCTCTGACTCCAGGTCTGAGGCCTCTGCTGCTGAAAGCAGGTATCTGGTTTGTTTGGGTCCTATAATCGAAACACTGTATCAACTCCAGCTCTGAGATCCCTGCTCGCTGAAAGAAGATTTCTGGGGTTTTGTTTAGCTTCTATATTTGTAACTATGTTTCAAATTGCAAGCTCAGAGGCCAGCAAGGCAGGCGGGGAACGTTGGTTTCCTCCTTCACTGAAGCAAGCAAGCCTCATGTTAGTTTCAAGCTGCCTGACTGCCAGCCGCCATCTTGGCTGGCAGTTAATTTGCATATCGCCCTGATTAGCCAATGGGAAGGGTAGTGGATGTATGCCAATTACCATGTTTCTCTTTTATTAGATAGGATAAGAGATATTTCATTTAGCTACCAAATAAAAATACTATGAAATACAGTATTGAAATCCACCAAGTAGCCAGAAAGAAGACACACGTGTACTGGGAAGCACTTGTGTTACTTGGTTTGTAACTTCTTCATGTTTGGACTATGCATTTTTATTATCCATCCTTGTTCAGCCATGGACATTAGAACTGATATAATTTACTCCTTCCCCAGAGCAACTCCCTCTGCTGTTCTAGACATCTAGGTTACGTTTATCTAATTTTCTACTGTTGCTCAAAAATAATGCTGGCCTCCTGGCTCAGAGTTGTACTCTCATTATTTTATGGAAGCAGTGGATACACTGAAATGATATTGGAATATGATAGAGTGATTTTACACTTGCAGCTAGTGAGTAGTGACTTTAATTTAGAGGACGAATGTGAAGTATCATTTTAAAACTTTTTATGATTGGCAATATTCAAGGTAAGTAACATTGCCTATTTTCTCAAAGCAAATAAACTCTATGTTTGTTAAAATTATTTTTCTCAGTGTTAAAATTCGTGTTTTCTAATTCACTAGTATTTTCTTTAGTGTTAAAGTTGTTTCTCTCTGGATTGTTAAAATTATTTTTCTCATAATTTTATGTCTCACTACTGTATAGTCTCAGAAACCCCAAGGTGTTGTTGTTGTTGTTTTTATTTATTTTCATTTATTTTATTTTTTATTATCTCAAAGGCTTTGGTGATTGCTTCCAATTCAATCCCAGGACCCACATTGCAGCTCTTTCAGAATGAGAATCTAGTACTAATATGTCTGTATTGGCTGCTTTTGAAAGCACAATGAAAATCAGGTCACTTCTAATAGAATTGTGCCTCAGATCTCTGGAAAAGAATATATAAGAGTAAAGGAAGAGCCAGGTGAACAAAATACAAAATGGTGCTGGAAGCAGAAATAATTTTTAGGAATACAAAAATGATAATGGGTCTTTTGCTTTCAAAATTAGGATTTAATCATGTAACAGAAAAGAGTCAAACCAACTGAATTTAATTTGTCTTGTGTCATTTAAAAAAAACAAACTTTTCAGCTTAAAAAGATTTTGATTTAGAGAGTTATTGAAATAATGCTGAGAGTCCTATATAATCCACACCTCATTTCCCTTATTAACAACTTACATTAATGTGGTGCATTTGTCAAAATTAATGAACAGATATTGATGCATTATAATTAACTAAGTTTATACTTTCTACAGTTTTCCTCTGAAGTCCCTTTTTTGTTCTGTGATCCCATCCAGGATATCACAGTACATTTGTAGTATCTTCTTAGCCTTTTCTTATCTGTGACATTGTTTCAAACTTGACTTTTGTTTGATGACCTTAAGAATTTTGAAGAACTCTGGTCAAGTATTTTGTAGAATGCCCCTCAACTGGGATTTGTCTAATGTTTTTCTCATAATTAAATTGGGAAGAAGACCACACAGGTAAAGTGTCGTTCTTATCACATCATGTCAATGGTATAATTTATAAATATGATTTATCACTGTTGATATTAACCTTGATCAAATAACTTGACATAGTGTTTGTCAGGCTTCTATGCTGTAATTTTACTATTTTTCTTTTCCATCTACATACTCTACTTTTTTGAAGAAAGTCACTATATCCAGCCCAAACTTGAGAGTGGGGATTTATGCTCCATCATTTTAAGATAGGAGTATATACATATATATATTGCACTTCTTCTGAGCATATTTTTTTTCTATTCTTTCCTAGTGGTTTCTTTATTCAATCATTTATTCATAGCAATATATCATTGTGGTTTTTTTTGGAGTGGAGGAGCATTTTCTTAATTTTTGATAATAGGCATTGTTCCAGACTCATCCTGTATATTTTCTGCTTTAGTCCCAAAGTAAGTTATTTTTCCAAGAAGTACTGCTTTCTGCTTTACAAATGGTATTAGAATTTAAAATTTGGACTTGTTACTTCTATGATGTTCTTGTTTTCTGGCCTTCTCAAGGGAATTATCTGTGTATAATAACCCATGTACATACACATTTCTATAAATATTTCTACATGTTGCCATTTGTTTTGGTATTTATTCTGGTCGGTGGTCTCTGAGCTTCCTGAATCTATAGTATAGTGTCTGCTATTATTATTTTTTTCTTAGTCCTCACCCCAGGATATTTTTCCATTGATTTTTAGGTAGAGTAAGGAGAGAGGGAAAGACAGAGAAACATTGATATGAGAGAAACACATTAATTGGTTGCCTCCTGCATGAGCTCTGACCAGGGCTCAGGCTGGGGAAGAGCCTGCAACCAAGGTACATGTCCTTGACCGAAATTAAACCTGGGACCCTTTGGTCCACTGGCTGATGATGTATCTATTGAGCCAAACTGGCTAGGGTTGCCATTAATTTTTGTAAATTCTCTGCCATTATGACTTTAAATATTTATTTTTCTGTGTTTCCTCTTCTCTTTCATAGATGTTCGATATTTTCTTTTTAATTTTTTCTGTTTACTTTATATATCTTCAAGGTCACTGACCCATTCCTCAGCCATGTCCAATTTAATAATGAGTTGATCAAAGGTTTTCTTTATTTCTCTTACAGGGTTTTTGAATTCTAGCATTACCTTCTGATTATTTGTTAGTTTCTATTTTTTACTTATATTTCTCATCTGTTCTTACATGTTGTACACTTTTTCTATTAGAGACCTTAATATAGTAATGATAATTATTTTAAATTAGAGACCTAGAGCATGAAATTCATGCACTTGGGGGGGGGGGAGCGGTTCCCTCAGCCTGGCCTGTGCCTAGTCCAGGAGCCCTTGGGGGATGTCCGACTGCCGGCAGTGGGACATCCTTAGCGCTGCTGTGGAGGCAGGAAAGGCTCCCGCCATTGCCTCTGTGCTCACCAGCCATGAGCCCGGCTCAGGGTTTCTGGCTGAGCAGCGATACCCCTGTGGGAGCGCACTGGCCACCAGGGGTTAGCTCCTGCATCGAGTGTCTGCCCCCTGGTGGTCAGGGCGTGTCATAGCAACCAGTCGTCCTGCTGTTTGTTTGATTTGCATATTAGCCTTTTATTATATAGGATTCCTGTCAGATAATTCCAAAATGCAAGTCATATTTGAGCTGGTTCTGATGCTTGCTTTGACTCTTCAGAGTATGTTTTGTCTTACATTTTAGCAGGCCTTGTAAGTTCTTGATATCCAGGCATTGTATCAAGCAATAGCGATTGAGGTAAATACACATTTGGTAGAGGATTTCTGTTAACACAGCTAGTAGTTGGGTTTCATATAATGTTTCTTGTAGCTATAGATACCAGAGGCTTCAATTACCTTTGCTGTCCTTGTTTTTGTCTTCCTTCTTAACTTCACTCCAATAAGTATCTGTGCCTTGCAACTCATCTATTATTGTGCTCACGTTTTATACCATGTTGTTATGGTAAGATGAATTTTCTATAATTTTCCAATTAAGTCTCAGTCTTATAGTGATATCATGTCCCTCTGTTATAGGCACCTCTCACCGACACCAGAGGGGTATTTCTGGATAGTACAGCCCCTTGATCCAGTGGGAGAGGGTCGTCCCCAATCTCAATCCTTGTCTTCCATATAAAGGAATTTATACGGGAGACCTTGACTGGTGGTGTGAAAAGCCAATTTATTAAAGCATGCACCTTTATTTAAAAAAGCAACAGCAAAGCAAGCAAACCTATACATCTGGCTTATGAAGCACAGACAGGCTCTCAGCCAATCTGGGTGGGGGTTTGAGGTGTTATATACCCTCCTGCCTATAGGCTTCCAAATTCCTCTGCTGACTATTTTGGTACAGAGTAATTTTCAAGGTCCCTTTTTTACTTTGTGGTATCTTTCCCAGAATTCATGCAAAGAACTTTATTTTGCCAAGCCTTGAGACTGCTGGCTTCTCTACTTAGGGAGTAAAACAGCCCTTTTTCTCTTTTCCCCTTTTCTGCTCCCTTTCTGTATTCTCTCATTAGGGAGGCTTTTTAACCATTTGCCCTGAGGAAGATAATAGTTTGTTAGTTACAAGCTGGCTGCAAATCGCCCACAGTGTTTGGCCTTGTTTAAACTTTCCTGTCTCAGTTTCCCTATTTTTCCTGCCCTAGAATCCTGTAACAGTTTTAGCTGGCTCCAAGGGTCATGTCCATATTTCCTCCTTCCGTTTGCCCTGTGCCTAACCCTGTTTCTAACTCCTCCCTCCGTGTCTATTATTTTCCCCAGTGTTCCTCTTTTTTGCGCAGCTTCCTTTCCCCCTCCCCACTTTTGATGGAGCAGGGAGGTTAAGCAGGATGGCATTGCACTGAGACAACTCAACAATAGTCTTCCCTCCCGGGAGAGGGGAGAGTATGAAATGGAGAAGTCTCTGGGTGCATTTCATAAGCATCCCTCTGCGTGTGCCCCTAACACAGACCCAAAGGACTCATTCTCTTATCTTCCCTGTGAAAATCTGATGTATTTCCTGGAGTTACCACAAAAGTATAACCTGGCTTCTCTACATGGAAGCCTGAGCGATTCACTTATACACTAGTCCCCACTTACTCTCCAGAAGTTGTCAAAATTACCATTTAAATGTTCTGCCAGGCTGACTCTCCAAGCTGCTCTTCCAGATATAGATTTTGGCTGTGGCTTTCTGGATTTACCTGTGTCTCCTCAGATTTCAGGGTAAAATTTTGACTTATAAAATCATTTCTCTGATATGTAAAAGAAAAAACAACAACAACAACATTGTTTTCACTTTACCCAGGGTTTTTTTTTTTTTTTTCATGTTGTAATGATGAGAGTGTAAGTCTTCACCATGAAGACTGTGAGAGGTAAAAATGAAAGTTCAAATTCACTTTTAAAACCTTTTTTGTTTTCTTGTTTCCCTATCAGACTGCTCAGTTGCCTGTAGTGGAAATTATTATTTCCCTTTTCCTCCATTTAAGCTTCATCTCAGTTGTCCTTCCCAAAGTTCTTACATGATTTCTTAATTTTTTTCTGAAAGTTCCTTTTATATTATATTAATTTTGCCATTTACACTTTACTTTTTCTGTATCAGACCTCATGTTTGCAATTGTGAGTTACATAATTGCACCATGACAACCTTCTAATTCACTTGTCCCTTTCTTCAGCGTACGATACCTGGGCACTGATTTAAAATATGAAATATTGCCTCAGGTCTTTGTGAAAAATTGCTTCTGTTGATTGTTTATGTGCTCTTTTCTTGGTAAATGTTAATTCTAGGTTCTATGTATCTTTGCTCAGTTAATGGATGTTTCTTTTCATTCCTTATCACTATATTTTCATGCATATAATAATTATGCTTTTAAAAAAACAAATATTTTTAAAGGCATAGGGTTACCATCTTTGTTTTCTTTGGGTTCATACTCATCCTATGTAATAAAAGCCCAGCAACTGAAACGGTAGAATGACCAGAATGACCAGAGACCAGAGCAATCAGGCAGGCTGGCAGCAGCGGTTAGGGGTGATCAGGCAGGCAGGCGAGTGTTTAGGCACAGGGGTGGGCAAACTTTTGGACTTGAGGGCCACAATGGTTCTTAAACTGGACCGGAGGGCCGGAACAAAAGCATGGATGGAGTGTTTGTGTGAACTAATATAAATTCAAAGTAAACATCATTACATAAAAGGGTACGGTCTTTTTTTTTTTTTTTTAGTTTTATTCATTTCAAACGGGCCGGATCCGGCTTGCAGGCCGTAGTTTGCCCACGGCTGGGTTAGGGGCAATCAGGCAGGCAGGCAGGCAAGCAGTTAGGATGCAACAGTCCTGGATTTTGAGAGGGATGTCCAATTGCCAGTTTAGGCCTGATCCACAGTGGAATCAAACCTAAACCAGCAGTCGGACATCCCCCGGAATGTCCCGGATTGTGAGAGGGTGCAGGCCAGGTTGAGGGACCCCCCCGCCCCATTCCAGAATTTCATGCACTGGGCCTCTAGTCTATAATATTAAAAGCATCATATGCTAATTAGGCCAGATGTCCTTCTGGACGACCTTCAGACTAAGCCTGGATCCCAGGTGCATGCTTGCAGCCACAGGGAAGCCTGGGTCCCAGGTGCCAGAGGGGAGCTAGTGCCAGCAGCCGGGGGAAGGAAGGCCTACTCTTGCATGAATTTTGTGCATCGGGCCTCTAGTATACTTATGTTCAATCATATAAAAAATGGAGACAACTAGAAAACTCATGAGTTCTTGTAAGATTTATATAAATATTACATTATTTAATATTAAATTATTGAAAGGGATCTTGGATCTAAAAGTGAATTATTGCATAATTTGAAATAGTTTTACAATTTATGGGGCTGAAATCTTTAAATACTAAAAGAAGAGAAGGTTTCAGGCTTGCCATTTCATTATTCATATTCTGTGTGGTATCTGCAACATACTTTGTTAGTAGGCTTGTAGGTAACACGTGTATCTTTAATCCTCTGGGTAACACTTGTGTACCACTGTAGTACTGATTACAATGAACTGTGGAGGACTGAAAGGGATGACACATAATCTGTACCATTTTTAAAAGCAATATATAGACACAGTATAAGTTAGTATAATTTAATTTGGTGGGGATCCTGGATAAATATCAAATATGAATTAGCACAACATAAATGTACAGTTTAATTCAGTTTTATTTGCTTTTTGTAGTTCAAAATATAGTATATAAAAGCAGGTCTATGTTTTTAAGGCTACTAGTGTCATCTTAAAACTAAATAAAAATGTTGCCCAGCTGGCGTGGCTCAGTGGTTAAGCATTGACCTATGAACCAGGAGGTGACAGGTTAGATTCCCGGTCAGGGTACATGTCCAGGTTGTGAGCTTGATCCCCAGTATGGGGTGTGCAGGAGTCAGCTGATCCATGGTTCTCTCTCATCATGGATGTTTCTATCTCTCTCCTTCTCCCTTCCTCTCTGAAATCAATAAAAATATATTTAAAAATCTAAATAAAAATGTTAACCTACGCTGATATGTTAATAAGAATGCAATCCATTTGCAAACTAAGATAGTAGAAATTATATTATGGACATGCCTATTCTATAATGTATACTATTTGTAAGAAGATTGCTCATTAAGTTCAGGAAATTACTCCTAGTCAAATCGCCTGACACATTGTCCTAAGTCAGTGGTTGGCAAACTATGGCTCGCGAGCCACATGCGGCTCTTTGGCCCCTTGAGTGTGGCCACGAAGTTTCAATCACACTGAACGTGCGCTCCTGAATGTGGTATTTTGTGGAAGAGCCACACTCAAGGGGCTGCAGTTTGCCGACTGCTGTCCTAAGTAATTACTCTTAAAATCTACTCCAAAGCCTTTAAAAACCAATCCTATATAATAAAAGAGAAACATGCAAATTAACTGTTCCTCTGCTATGCTCAAGCCACACCCACAAGCCACACCCACCAGCCAATGAGGAGTGAGTATGCAAAATAATCTTACAAGGATGGTGGGTAATTTGCATACACAGAGCAGAGTGGGAGAGCTGGCAGCTTGGGGAGACGTGGCTCCCTAAGTCACTGGACAGAAAGCAGAGCAGGAGAGCCAGAGGCTTGCGGGTTTGTGGCTCCCTCGGTTGGGGAAAACCCAGAGCATGGGGAGCATCAGGAATTCTGGGAATAGTAGTTTTGGTGGCAGACGGATCTAGACACTAGCAAAGTGAGCCTGGAGCAAGTTACTGTTGTAGTTGGGGATGGAGGGAAAGCAAAGGTGAGAGACATAAGTAAAATCAGAGTGTCTAGGAAAAATTAAAGGGAAGATATGCTAAAACTTCCAGGAAATCTCCACCAATGGAGCAAAGAAAAAAAATGCCTTTATTATTCTGTGAGCAACAAACCAAACTGGATTGGAGGTCTCAGACAGTTCGCTCATATGATTGCAAAGACAGACAGAAACTCCTGGATTGGAGAGGGCTCCCCTGAGGGCTCCCAGATTGGAGAGGGTGCAGGTCGGGCTGAGGGAACTCCCCCCGCAGTGCATGAATCTTCATGCACTGGACCCCTCGTCAATTTATATTTACCTATGGTTTTAAAAATGTAAAAAAGCATATTTTAAGATTTGATGTATTTATATTATGTTAATTGACACAATTATTTTTTTTACGTATATATGTATGTATGTATACATACATATATAGACAAAAAATAAAGTCCTTACAAATTGTGCCTATATAATAAGCAGAAATAAGGTAAAGAATATATTTTCTAAGTCTATATGTTTTAAATATATTACATCTGATATAACAAAAATAATGTTGAAAATCTTAGATTAAATTTTCATAAAGATGTAATCATGATTTCATAAATATAGATATGAACATAAAAAGAATACATCATTCTAAAGGAAAATTAAAAGTTTAAAAGACACATATTAAAAACATAATGGATACTGGATAAGTTTAATACAATTTTCAGTTAAATGCATCATTTCTATAATAGAAATCTGTTTTTAGCTTCATTAATAAAACAAAATAATTTATGAAATGAATGGAAGCATAATTCTTTATTTAAAAACATTAGAATTTTTAAAATTTATTTTACTTGAGTCATAATTGACATGTAAATTATAACTTCTTTAAAAAGAAAAACTCAGATGATTGATAGCCAAGGCTTAGAGTCTTGGTGCTTAGATTAATAAATTAAATTCTTATTAGAAGTATTATTTTCAGTGGATAATTTTATTTTTATATATGGTTACTTAACTATAAACATAATCAAATTATCTATTCAAAATATAACTGGCCTAAATCAATCATAGCAGTGGGAGAGAAAATGACAATAAACAGGAATTAACACACACTAAGACTTAATTGTGCTGACTCCAGGGGCTAGATATACATCTCTACATGAAGCACATTAATATTAGATTATGATGGCCCTCACAGAGATAAAAATCTTGAACCCAACACTGACTTTTGAAAGAAAAATCTTTTGTGACATAAATTATATAGACAATTAGCAAAAAAAAATTTTGAGCCAATTCAGGAAAATCTAGAGTCATAAAGTTATCTAGTGTTTAAAAAATTTCCCCTCATGGATTCCAGATTAATTTTGGCTGCATTTAACTGGAGATTTACTAATACTTAGAAACAGTGAAAATACCAAGGTCTTTTACAAAAAGTGTAGATTTTTCTTGTAAATATTTCCTGGAGTTACTTGTGCATATATCAGTAATCAAGAATATAATTGTGTATGCGTGTGTGTGTGCGCATGCATGTATGTGTGTGTGTTTAAGAGCAATATATATATATATATATATATATATATATATATATATATATATATAGAGAGAGAGAGAGAGAGAGAGAGAGAGAGAGAGAGAGAGAGAGAGAGAGGTATCATGCTAGTCACAACAAAAGCCAGGTGAAACGTTTTTAAATTCTATATGTTACTCAATTTCTAGTTAATTACCCCAATAATTAAGAAAATTTGAGAAATTGAGTAGTACATAGAATTTTGAATTTATAGAATTTAATCTGTATTGCTTTTGGTAAGGACAAGAAGATACTACATATTTAATTATTAATTCTTTCACCACTATTTAAAAGTTTGTCTAAATTGAAGTATGTATATACATTTCATGGTGAAGACAAACCAATCCACTTTCCACCCATATTCTTTGTGATAGGTAAATAAATGCATGATGATGACCTTTATATCATTTTGGCATCCTTCGGTGTTTATGTTTTTATTGTTGTTGCTTCCCTCAGATATGAAAACAAAGGATGTAGTGGAGTTACAATGCCATTTTATTCTATAAGTTGTGAGGATTTTGTGGAGTAACCGAACTCCTGGGAAGATTAGCTGAAAAAATGTCCATCTACAAATTTGACCCCAATGTTATGTTTTCTCATTAGAAAATACAGTTGCAAAATCTGGAAATCATAACCTATTGATTGAACTCTACATCTGAGGAGGCATGTCTTTGGTTGGAAAAAAAATATTTATGCTAATAAAAGGGTAATATTCTAATTAGACCAGATCAACCAGGCATCTTCCAGATGTCTGACTTCCTTCCAGACAAAGCCACGGTGGCAGGGGCTGAGGCAGAGGCAGTTAGGGGCAAGAACAGGCTGGCGCGATCAGGTCTGTGGCGGGGAGCAAGCACTTAGGGGTGCGATCAGGCAGGCAGGCAGAGGCAGTTAGGGGTGATCAGGCTGGCAAGGGCACAGTTAGGGGCAATCAGGCCATCAAGGAAGCAGTTAGAAGGGATCAGGTCGGAATGGGAGCCATTAGGGGCATCAGGCTGGCAGGCAGAGGTGGTTTGGGGCGATCTGGAAGGCAGGCAGAGTGGTTAGGGGTGATCAGGCTGGCAGCAAGCGAGAGGTTAGGAGCCAGTGATCCAAGATTGCAAAAAGGATGTCTTGTGAGATCTGGCCTAAACTGGCATTCGGACATCCCCCAAGGGGTCTGGGATTGGAGAGGTTGCAGGCCGGGCTGAGGCCCCCCCCCCCATGCACGAATTTCATGCACCAGACCTCTAGTCCCTGAATAAAGAAGGTGTTTCTAGTTTTGCTTTCTAGAAGGCTGAGTAGATAATAACAAGTTATTTTAGGACCATTCTTTGCTGATGATTATCTTTTCTAAATTAGTTAAGTACCTAAAAACTAATATCATAATTTAATTTTTCATGAACAGTTCTGAGCAATGCAGGGTAAGTTGCAAGTTATCAATTTAATTCAGACCCAGATCTCATGAAAAGCTAAATAGATGGTTTGTTTACTGAGGGATACATTTAAGGAATCATGTGTCACACTTCTGAGAGATTCCATTATTATCATATTTATGATTTGTAATGAAAATTAAAAATTATGTAGTTTATGTTTAACATGACAAATAATTACAAATAAAGAATTTCAGGTAGTATGATTAAAATAAAATTCTGTAAGTAATCATTGCATCAGTTTCTGAAATAGTGGCACATTACAATATTTGCCATGTCTCTGACACCCCCTTACAGCATACACTGATCTAAGATTGCAAACATTATTCAGGCCCTACTTTCTCTAAGATGCCATTTGAAACATGATTCATAGTTGCTTGTAGCTCTCTCTAATTTCTAACTACTTTCCCATCATCTCCAAATGTGCATAGGCCCTATTGTAACTTAGCAATGCCTTTATGATTATTTTCAGGGCTTAAAATGTATTTTATTTTTTAATCTTTATTGTTGAAAGTATTACATTCTTTTTTCCCCATTGACCCATTCTAGGCTGCCCCTGCCCCCCATCTCAGGCCCTCCCCACATTATTATTTGTGTCCATGGGTTATGCATGTATATGCATATGAGTTCTTCGGTTGATCTCACCCCACCCACCCACGCCCCCACACTTTTATTATTTGAATGTCACTTGGTTTTCCTGTAAACTCCTCAGATAATATTTTCACTTCAACAACAATTTTTTAATCCTATCCAAGGAGTGAGGATTATTTTGTCATTGATTTATTTTTTTACTTTTATTTTTTAGCAAAGAGTGGAAGGAGAGAGATAGAGAGGCAGAGAAGAGAGAAACATTGATGGGAAAGAGACATATGAATTGGTTGCTGCCCACACATTCCCTGACCTGGGGCGGGGATCGAATCTACAACCCATTGAGCCATGCCAGCCAGACTGCTTCCACAACAATTTTATACAGCATGCACATTTTAGCCACCTGTTAATCTGAATATTTATTTTACACATTGTTCTTAACTTCACAATTGTCTATGGTCAATATAAATGAGAAGAATTTACTTCATTCATTTATATATTCATGAGTTTAATTTATCATGAATAAAGTATTAAGTGTTTTTTATGAGCCAAGTAGTCTGTGCTAGGAAGTTAGGTTTCAAGAGAGGCATATAATAGTTTTACGTGTAAACTTCATTATTCAACCAAATACTAATCTATCTATTGCTGTGAAAGTATTTTGTAGACCTGGTTGGTTCACTTCTAGCATCAGTTGACTTGAAATAAGGATAACCTTGCTAATGTGGGTGAACTTAACCCAATCAGTTGAGAACTCAAAAAAAAAAAAAAATGAGGTTTTTCAAAGGAAGAAGAATTTCTGCCTCAAGAATTTGGCATTAGCTCTTTGCCAAGAGTTTTCATTCTGCCGACCTCCCCTATGAATTTCAATCTGTACATATGCATGTCTACATATATAAAAGCCTAAGTAACCATTTAACTGGTAGCTATGACGCGCACTGACCACCAGGGGGCAGACACCCTGACCAGTAGGTTAGCTTGCTGCTGGGGTCCAGCCAATTGGGACTGGGCAAGATAGGCTGGACACACCCTCGAGCCCTCCCACAGTCCCTTCCTGGCCCCGATCGTGCACCGGTAGGGTCCCTCGGCCTGGCCTGCACCATTTCACAAACTGTGACCCCTCAGGGGATATTGGAGAGCCAGTTTCAGCCTGATCCCCACAGGCCAGTCCAAGGAATCCCCCTGGTGCACAAATCCGTACACTGGGCCTCTAAATTTATATATATATAAATGTATAAAGACACACACACACACACACACACACACACACACACACACACACTCCTGGTTGGTTCTGCTTTTCTGGAGGACCCTGACAGGCACAATGCAGCACTCTCTCTGCAGTCTATCTAATGTTTATTTACCTTCAGTGAGCTCTCTCATGTATTGATCATTCTTTCACTTATTCTATGCCATTGATGTTCTTTCTTCCTCTCTTACGTGGTTTAAATTTTGTAGTAAATCAATGTAATCGCTCCTTTGAATACATATACTCAATTGCCTTGTACCCTTTTATTTTTATTCTTATGTACTCAGAACATTCAAATCCTTGGTTAAACCTAATTGGACCAAACTCTGTACACACATGGGCAGCCACTCCAGTGAGGGTAGCTGGAGGAAAGCACTCTAGACACACTGATTTGCCTTATGTTAAATTCATGACTGAAAAGCTCATGTGGGCTCTTATTGCTTCTTACACATTCCCATTACCAATGTCCAGGATGACTGGTTAACATCTTACCTTTTCTCTTTAAATATCCCCCACCTCTTTTTACTTTTTCTTTCATTTAATGACCTTGATTTCTGCTTTCTCTGAGAAGTAGAAATAATCAAAAAAATAATTCCATAATTGTCGTAACTGGCACCCCTGAGCTGTTAAATCCAATCCTCACCTTCTGTGAGTATTGGCTGATAATTGTATATCACTGTATAGTTCTCCAGAGATTTGTCCTTAAACACAGGTGTTATTTTTTCCTTAGGTGCTTACACTGCCCCTTCTCACTTCTCTGGGCAAGTGACCATCAGCCAATGACTCACTGATACAAGAGCATGCACCTCAGTTGCTTTTCTTAAATGTCATAAGTTTTTTTAAAAAATATATGTTTACTAGAGGCCCGATGCATGAAATTTGTGAAAGAGTAGGCCTTCCTTCCCCCGGCTGCTGGCACTGGCTTCCCCCTGGGACCCAGGACCAGGGCTTCCCTCACAGCCCCTGCTCATCTGAAAGGACTTCCGGTCTAATTAGCATATTATGCTTTTATTATTATAGATTGATTTCACAGAGGAAGGGAGAAAGAGAAACACCAATGATGAGAGAAAATCTTTGATCAGCTGCTTCCTGCATGCCCCACATGGGACTGTGCCTGCAACCTGGGCATGTGCCCTGACCGGGAATCAAACTGTGCCCTCCTCATTCATACATCGATGCTCAAGCACTGAGCCATACCAGGCACCCTCATAAGTTTTTCTCCCAAGAGCCCTCATTGAATAAGTCACTTGCAGAAGAATACCCATCTTCATATCTGCTTTAGGGAACTTAATCTAGAACACACACATTGCTACCATCATGTACCAGCATCTCTAGTCACCCATTTTAGATTGCATCTTATTTCTACATAATAACCATCTATATTCGTATCTGAAGATATTCCCAAAATCTTTGCAATAGATTCAGTCACCTCAAAATACTCACAATATTGTCTAACCTTCTCCCCTGTTTCTTCTATGTTATTAATATTTATCCCTGAATTTTACCACTTTTATTAACACTCTTAGTATTCTGCAGTTTCTCCTCTTTGTTTTTTTAAATTAATCCTTATCTGAAGATATGTTTATTAATATGTTTTCTTTATTGATTAAAGTATTACATATGTGTCCTTATCCCCCCATTGCCCCCCACCCTATTCCCCCACTCATGCCCTCACCATCACCTTCCTTTTGTTAAGGTGTATGTATTCATTGGTTAGGCTTATATGCAGGCATACAAGTCCTTTGGTTGACCTCTGCCCCTTACCCCCACCCTCCCCTACCTTCCATCTGAGGTTTGATGGTCTGATCGATGCTTCTCTATCTCTGGTTCAGTTTTTGTTCATCAGTTTGTTGTTCATTATAGTCCACAAATGAGTGAGATCATGTGATATTTATCTTTCTCTGACTGGCTTATTTCACCTAGCATAATGCTCTCCAGTTCCATACATGCTGTTGCAAATGGTAAGAATTTCTTCTTTTTTAGCGCAGCTTAGTATTCCATTGTGTAGATGTATCACAGGTTTCTAATCCACTCATCTGCTGATGGACACTTAGGCTGTTTCCAAATCTTAGCTATTGTAAATTGTGCTGCTATGGACATAGGGGTGCATATATCCTTTCTGTCAGGTGTGAGATGGTACCATATTGTCGTTTTGATTTGCATCTCTTGGATGATTAGTGATTTTGAACATGTTTTAATATGTCTCTTGGCTTTCCTTATGTCCTCTTTGAAAACTATCTATTTAGGTCCATTGCCCATTTTTTGATTGGGTTGTTTATCTTCCTTTTGTTAAGTTGTATGAGTTCCCTGTAAATGTTGGAGATTAAACTCTTATCGGCGATAACATTTTGCAAATATGTTCTCCATGCATTGGGCTTTCTTGTGTTGTTGATGATTTCTTTTGCTGTACAGAAGCTTTTAATTTAGATGTAGTCCCATTTGTTTATTTTCTCTTTATTTTCCATTGCCCTAGGAGCTGCATTGGTGAAGATATTGCTTCGGCATTTGTCTGAGATTTTGCTGCCTGTGGATTCCTCTAATATTTTTATGGTTTCCTGTCTTACATTTAAGTCCTTTATCCATTTTGAGTTTATTTTTGTGTATGGAGAAAGTTGGTGGTCTAGTTTCATTTTTTTGCATGTATCTGTCCTATTTTCCCAACACCATTTATTGAAGAAACTATCTTGACTCCATTGTATGTTCTTGCCTCCTTTGTCAAATATTAATTGAGCATAGTGGTTTGGGTCAATTTCTGGGTTCTCTATTCTATTCCATTGGTTTATATGCCTGTTCTTGTGCCAGTACCAGGCAGTTTTGGGAATAGTGGCTTTGTAATACAGCTTGATATCTGGTACTGAGATCCCTCCTACTTTGTTCTTCTTTCTCAGGATTGCTGCAGTATTTGGGGTCTTTTTTTTTTTATCCCAGATGAATTTTTGGAGAGTTCATTCTAGGTCTGTGAAATATGCCGTTGGTATTTTAATGGGGAGTGCATTGAATCTATAGATTGCTTTGGGTAGTATGGACATTTTAATGATGTTGATTCTACCAATCCATGAATACGGTATGTTCTTCCATCTGTTTATGTCTTCCTCTATATCTTTTTTTTCAGTGTCCTATAGATTGATATTTTAAAGAAAGAGAGAGGAAGTAAGACATAAAGGGAAAGAGAAACATTGATGAGACAGAGAACATGAATCAGTTTCCTCCGTATGTGTCCCAACCAGAGATCTAACCCCCAACCTAGGTGTGTGCCCCTACTGGGAATTGAACCTGCAACCATTTAGTGTACTAGATGACACTCCAACCAACCCAGCCACCTGAACTCTCCTGTTTTAATAATTATGTTTTCTTATTCCTTTCTCCTATTTATTACTTTGTTCATTTCTTCCCTTTGCAATACTTCTAGGAACTGATGACTATATCTGATGTTTCCAACTCTTTTTCTTTTATCTTATTTTCTCTTAAACAAAAGAAGTAAACATCTAAAATGAGGTTTTATAAAACAAATAGGATTAAATTCTAGGGATAGCAAAAGCAAAGCAATTTATGGAATACATATTATGAGTTATGAACAACACAAGACACTTTCATGGGTTGAATTACATATGTCAATGTTATAGATTCTTTTTTACTGTCTTCTTGCTCCTTTCATCCACTTAAATAATTTAAAAACCATAGTAATATATAAAAATGCAAATGAGGTGAGAGAGAAACATCAATCAGTTGCCTACCATACAGGTCCCAGCTGGATATCAAACCAGCAACCTTTGGTTCCCAAATCCATATTCTAGCCTAATATCTTTTTTTGCCCATCAAATTCTAGATAGATATAATTGTACCCAGGGTTAATGTAATGTTAATATCTGCATCAAGAATGTTTAGTTATGAAAAACAGAAAACCCCTTCTCATAACCATTGCCTCTCCCTTAAGATTCTGCTTCCATAATCCAGACAGGATGAGAGGGAAGGCGAAAGACTGAAGAAGCATGCCAAATGAATTACCTACTTTTAAAATAATTTTTCTAAAAGTCTTCACCAGTAAGTTCCATATAAGTCTTATGGGTTATAATTGAATAACTTAGCCACTTGCAGCTACAAGGAAATCTAGGAAGTGGATTATTTTCAACATCAATGCAAAAAGCCAAGTTAAGTTGTTTTGGGTGTTTGTAAAGAAAAGATGAAATGAATGTTATGTACCAACTGCAGTTTCAATATAATTACTTTCAAGATTTTTATGTAATAGTTTTATTATACTACATAAACAATTATTACACTGTAAATCACAATGAGATTATTATTTTGCTGAAAATGGTAGCACACAAGTATCATTCAATAATTCATTTTAATTATGTAAACTATTTATAAACTGGTAAGTTATGTACTACTAATATAAGAATGTTATTTATTAGTAATGTCCCTATAGACACACTAAAGGTAAAACAAATTCCATTCAACCAGATGGAAATGGAATAATTTAATGATAAAATTGTAACATATAGAAAGTAAACCTTTTTCATAGAGATATCTAAAATATGAGTAAATTTATAATCTATTAACTTCTAGCTGAACACAAGTGAGATAAAAATACTAATGTTTTATTATTGTTTTGGGGAGCAGGAGAGGAAAAATTTAAAACAAAGTCATTTTAAAATAATCTGAAGTAAAAATCATAAAACGGTAGATATTAAAATGCCAAAATAAACCCCAAAACTCAGCAGTTATACCACCAGATCTTACAGTCCACAATAAAATCAGAATAGGCAAAGAAGATAGGTCAATGTAACATAATGGGAGGAAATAAAAAAATAATCAATTATTTATCAAGTAACTTATTAGATATTTGATAAATGCATGATTTCAATTAAAATATATATTTTAATTTTACCGTGCATTTTTTTTCTAGAAGTGAAGACATTTGAAATGCAGCGGTAAGCCTCTAATTACAAGAAAAATATAATTATAGATTAGATTATTAACTAATTAATTAATTTATTCTAATCTCTTCTGATCTTTAAGTTAATTTTTTTTAGTGTGTGCTGCTTTAATCCTTGGCACCTATAAAATGATTTATTGCAATTCCTACAATGGAAGTGGACGCTTCAGAATTTCTATAGAGGGACAGCAAACTTGTCATAAGAATAAACTAAAGAAGTGTTTTTTTTTTAAAACTTTATCTAAAATTGATTTTAATAGAATCAAATACTCATATTAAAAAATGGATATAGGGCAATAAAGATTTAGGTGAGTGGAAGGCTAAGGTCTTTCCTTACCAAGCTAACTCTAGACACTATTGCTGCTAATTCAAACTCTTATTTACATTTGATCCCGGTTCCTGGACTTCTGAATACCAAAATCTGATATTTGGAATTATTGACAACCCAACATGACCTTTTCATTAACTTGTACTATGTCCCTCTGCTGCCCTCATTTGGTCAATACTGATTCTTCCTCTACGGTGGTGAGATTTATTCCTGGGGAAAAATAAATTAATACATTGCTTTCTGAGCAGTTTTGTAACCTATTTTATCAGCACATGATTGGTCTTGAAAAATCCTTTAAGAGGGTAGATTTTCTCAGTAGTCCTAGATAGGAAAATATTTATAGGAAATGAGCATGACAAAAGTGACAAAACATTTCTGCTCTTGTCTTGTGAACCAGTAACACTGAACATATGACTGCCATTAGAGTGGCAAAAAACTACTTCAGCCCAACTGCACTTTCTCTTGTGGTATGGAAAATGGGAAAAAATTTAGATATACTGTATTAGTATTTATAGTGCATTCTTGTTTTCAAATTAAGTCTATATAGTCATAAATGTCACAAGTCTTGTGATTCCAGCCATTCTACTGGGCTATAGTTTGATATGTTGAACAGATATTGATTTATGATGTTTCTATTAACTTTTTTGACAAGAAATTCAATTTTGAATAAAATGGGTATTAATTAAATTTCATTGTAGAAACATCCAGTAAAGTATCTTCACTTGCAATAATTTCCTTTATTTGTGTATTTATTAATGTTGAATATATTGCATTAGAGACATACATAGAATGTTTTAATTCAGTCTCTGCCTTTGTAATAGTTACAATGAGAAACTCCGGTTTCTGTGTTAACATTAGTAGTTCAGCTACTTAGTATCAGATAAGTAGCAGTATCTCCATAAAACCACTCGTTCCTTTCGGGAAAACAGAAACTCAGACATACAATGTAGAAATATTTGCATCCAAATATCTCATAGCCCACACTATCTTAGATTTCATTGAAATAAAGTTTAGAACACCACATTATGCAATATTTGGATTTTTAGGTTGTTAGGGGATCAGCATTATGTTTGGGCTTAAGTGTAGTTCATACTATTTATATCCCAGCTAAGAAAAGAGCAATATGCAAATTAACAGTCATTTCGTGACAAAGATGGTGGCACCCATAGCCACAAACCTGGCAGCGCCGGCTGGAGTCATGGAACCGGTGGACACACAAGCCCGCAGGGGGTCCAGACCCCAACCCCAGCCCTGTGAGGCCATAGCGCTGGGCTGCTGGGGCCGAAGCCAGCAGACACACCTCGCATCCCTAGGTCCCCTCCTCTCATTTCCAGGAAATAAAATGTCTGCTGTGTGCCCACCTTTTGGCACAGCCCCTGCCCGCCCTGGTGACCCCGGCCCCAGCAGGCAGCGCCGCGCAGCTCCCGATCACCCATCTTCCCATACCTTACATGGACAAATGCTTGCAGGCAAAGTCAGGAATTCAGGCCCCTGATATCAGCTTCCAGCTCTCAGGGCAGTGCATGGGTGACTGAGGGGAGAGCATGGGGATGGTGGGATCGCTCCCGCCCTGCCGAAGTTTCACTTTTTGTCTGCGGGTTTGCTCCCGGCCCGCGTGAGCTATCCCGGGATAAGTAGTTTTAGTGTCCAGGGGGACAGCTTGGCACTGCAAGGTAAAGGCTGGTTGCATTGTCTGGGGTGCGGGATATGCTGCATGGCATGGGGCTGGGCCTGTCCGGGGCTGGGGACAGTGGGAGGGGGTGTGTCTTGGAACTTCCTCCTATGCCTTAGCCTCTGCCTCCAGCTGCCACTACCACTGCCGCTGCCCCGGCTGCCTCCTCCCAGAGGTATTGTTGCAATCCTCCTTCCTTCTCCCCCCCCCCCACAGGTGCCTCGGGAGCCCCCAGCCTCCCTGGGCGTGAGTGCCTCTGCGGTGGCAGCAGTGCAGGCGCAGGGGTGGAGTGTGCACCTGCCTGAGCGGAAGGGCCCGCGATGCGGAAGTGCCAGCCATGGTGCAATCGCAGGGTACATGCCATTGAAGGGAGACCTGGAGTTTTTTGGGAAGTTCAGATCACAGTCTGGGTGGAGTTGGAGCCCTTCCCTGTGTGACTCCAGCCTGGGCCTTTTTGGGCACCCAGGGGGCAGGGCCACACCCAGCTGCTTAGAGCTTTCACAGAATCCCAGTTGTCACTGTGGAAGGGGCCAGTTATCCAAGCCCCACTTTATAGTTGGGGCAGCTGAGGTCCAGAGAGAAGGAGGGCCTCCCCAGAAGTCAGTCACTAAAGCCCAAACTGTAATGAAAATAAATGGCTCCCAATTCCTAATTTCCATTCTCCAGCATTTCTCCAGCACCCACAGACCAGCAGGGGTCGGGGGCAGTTGGGGGCGATCAGGCTGACATGCAGAGAGGTTAGGGGCAATCAGGCAGACAGGCAGGTGGGCAGTTAGAAGCCAGTGGTCCAGAATTGTGAGAGGGATGTCCAACTGCTGGTGCGGGATTGGGTCTAAACTAGCAGTCTGACATCCCCTCGGGGGCCAGGGTGCAGGCCAGGCTGAGGGACCACCCCCCACCCCCTGCACAAATTTCATGCACCGGGCCACTAGTATGTATGTATGTATGTATGTATGTATGTATGTATGTATGTATGTATATGACAGGTGTTGCTCAGTGTTTGAGCATTGACCCATGCACCAAGAGGTCACAGGTTTAATCCTAGTTTGCGGGCTTGAGCTGTGTTTCTCTCTCATCAGTGTTTATCTTTCTCCCTTTACCTTCTTCTCCCTCTAAAAATCAATAAAAACATATATATGATTATAATCCTAAAAAGCTATAGTTTGATATGTTGAACATGGAAACAATATAATTTTACTAAAGCTAAAGCTGAAAAAAATAAATACATTGTCAAGTATTACTGCAGATAACCTTTTTAAGTTGAGTGTAGCTAAAACTTTTGTAGCTTCTAGAAAATACTTAGTTTAAGATAATGAAAAATTGGTAACAGTCTACTGCTGTGCCCTAGAAGGCTTGGCTCAGTGTAGAGAGCATTGGCCTGTGGACTGAATAGTCCCGGGTTCAATTCCCTCCAAGGGCATATGCCTGGTTGCAGGTTCAATCCCCAGTAGGGGGTGTGCAGGAGGCAGCCAATCAATGATTCTCTCTCATCATTGATGTTTCTCTCTCTCTCTCTCTCCCTCTCCCTTCCTCTCTGAAATAAAAAAAAAAATACATATTTTAAAAATATCTATGAGCTTCGACAAAGCAATGGAGTACAATATATTCTCCATAATTCATTCCAATTTCATTGTAGTGCTCATCGACAGATATTCAAAAACAGTAGGGGAAATGACCAAATCATAGTTGCCATGGTGAAGTATCTAATGTAAGAGAAATTGGTGGAAATGACAGCAAATTGAGAGAAAAATACAGCAACTTTTTTCAGCTCCGTAAGTGTGAGGAGGATGGAAGTCCAGAATATGCAAACAGTGAAAGTACCGGGGTTGAAAGATGAGCAGAGGAAGAAGACAATCAGGCGATAAAGTCTCTCTGAGACTAGAGAAGACTGGATGATAAAGCTCAGTGTTCAGTAAAGTAAGCAAGTGTGCTAGGAACTCAGACTGAAAGGCAGAGACAATATTTAAAATGAACAAGGACGTTATACTGAAGTTAAAGCAAGTTAAAAGCAATGCAGAAACTATGAACTAGAGGAGAATTCAAGAAGACTGAAAGGCAAAGTAAAGATGGATTTTGGATTTTTCATCTCCGTTAGTTTCAGTCTTAATCTCTCAGCCTTTAAAATACCGTAGCTTTGTCACAACTGCCCAAGGAAAGTTACGTGTTCTTATAACATCTTAAAAGTA
Organism: Myotis myotis; assembly: GCF_014108235.1. Lineage (NCBI taxonomy): Eukaryota > Metazoa > Chordata > Mammalia > Chiroptera > Vespertilionidae > Myotis > Myotis myotis. The sequence goes on along the minus strand of NW_023416357.1, from coordinate 23,897,461 downwards.
TAGCATGCCAAGAAATTAATAATTTCTATTTTGTTTTGGCGTTTCTCCCCGCCCCCCCCCCTTTTATTTTCTCACCTCTCCTATTATTTCCTGTCCTCTCTTCGTTCTCCTGCCCTCCTCTCCCCTTCCCTTCTCTTTCATTCTCTTCTCTTTTATTTCCTTCATCTCTTCTTCCTTTCTCCTATCAACTAATACAGATCACATATATGTATGCACTGACTCAAGTATTAGTTTTCCTACTGGCAGTAAACCCCTCTCTAACTTGCTTTTATAATTTAGCGTGTATAATTTAACCAGGCTAAATTTTCTAGAACAAAATGCTGGCCTCCTAAATTCATTTCCCAAGATGCATTATAAAATAGCTTTCTATTACCTATTTAAAATATTTCTAAATTTTGGAATTGCCAGAGCCTTAATTATTTACCCTCCATTGATATTTTAGAGTATCACTCTTATTCTCTTGCATTTACTATATCTTAATGAAATAAATGTTTTATTATTCTTCAACCTTGCTTTATGCCAGTGTCTCTAAAACATTCCCCCAAGGTTCTGCAAATGGTGGATTTTAAGCAAGTACATACTCTAATTGTCCTGAAAAATAATGAGAAATTTCTCAGAAGAATTATGTTGTTTACATTATGGCCCCATTATAACCATTTTGAACATAACAAATTATATCTATTGGTATCAGAGGAAGGCAAAAATATCAATGGTTTTCATTGATAAGGAGAAATGGGCGATTATGAGAGATTTTGCTTTCCTAAATCTATCAACTTTCACAGAATTAACCATTAAAGAGAGTTGAATTTCTATGATTGGTACAACATATAGCTTATTTACATTCTTTATATTTTATCATAATATTTTGAGAATCATAATTCATTTAAATCTGTGATTATTCCTATGTTATTTTTCACTGTTTCATAAGTTAATTCATGATTATCACAGGTGCACAAAGTTCAAAAGCCTGTCAAAAACGTGATGTCATGAAAATTAATCAGACTACCTGTTTTTATAGTAAATTTAAAAAAACTTTTTGTCCAGATTCCTATCTCTTCTTGAGACAATTTTCTAAAATGCATACTTATAAAAATTTAATTTCATAGAACTTTTCAAACACATGCTGAAATACATGACATTTTGTACCATTTCTCAATTATCGTTTTTTATTGTGTGTTGTAAAATTATTTCTTAGATATTGATGCCAGAATTATATCTAATTCTTTAAATTGATTTTTCAAATTTGATATATGGGGGAGCTAATCCAACTGTTTCAGCTTTCAACTTTATTAATTCCCTTTCCCTATGCATATTGGCTTACTTTATGTTTCTCCCTGTTGTCCTCATTTGAATTCTGAGTTCATTTATTATTTTGAGGTTTGTTGTTTTTACTAAAATGTAACTGCTTTCATTTTATTCTACTACTTCAATCAGCTTCATAAAAGTGCATTTTAAGTATTGGTCAGTAATATTTTAAGTGAATTATTGCTTAGTTTTTCTAAAATAGTAAATAGCAAGTTTTATGCCAATGTATCTCTCCATGATAATAAAACACATGATGCATTTTTAAAATTTGCCCTTTATTTTCTGATCGATGCTGCTTAAGGCAGCCACTGGGCATGGTGTGGCTAGTGCTTTGATCTTACTGTCATTTCTTCATTGAAAGCCTTTGGAACAATGTTGTTTCTGTCAAAATTAACATGATTTAAAGTTGTTATTTTCTCTCATTTAAAATTATTGTTTTTAAAGTAAAAAATGAAAATGGTAGGCATTAAAATTTAAAAATTGTACTTTTGAATCCTTATTATGGGTGAGCACATAGCTAAGATGAAGCGTATATTTGTGAACCAAGAATAATTTTAAGGAATTTATTATTTGTATCTGTGATCAAAAGTTTGAAAAATACAAGCATGCAATGTAAATTGATATACTCTTTTTTTAAAAAAATATATGTGTTAGCCTTTTTAGCCTATGTGTCTACATTTTGAAAGATATGAACTTTCTCATTCATTAGAAGTGGTTGAAGCATTGTCTGTACACCAAATTGTCCATACTACAAAAAGGTTGTGGGTTCAATTCCTAATCAAGGTACATACCAAGATTGTGGGTTCATTTCCAAGGGTGCAGATGGAAGGCAACCAATCAACATTTCTCTCACATTGATGTTTTTCTTTCTTTCTTCCTCTCTCTCTAAAATCAATAAACATATCCTTAGGTGAGGATTTTTTAAAAAGTCCTAATATATATCTATCCTGAGTGGCCAGATTATTATGACTGGCCAGATTATTATGACCACCCCATCAGTACAATGAAGTGAATTAGTTATGCAAATAATAATAATAATAATAATAATAATAAAACCTTGAGAGTATTTGCTTAGGAAGTTTTCCATATTTAGTATTTTTGGAAGTGTCAATGAAGTACTGATGGGGTGGTCATAATAATCTGGCCGGTCAGTGTATATTTACCTGTGCTGCACAACATGATTTCACATTAATATCACAATTTTCATTAATACATGATTTGTGTTAGTCTTGCTTCTTTCAATATAAACATTGCACTGGTCCACTTGATCAGGCAGAGTTCTACTGAACTGTTCACATGTATGATGAAGCCATTCAAGAGTACAAAAGTTCAGGTTTTTTTCAATTGCTATAGGCTATTCTTACCTCTTGCCTGAATTCCACTCTCATGAATATGTATTACCTGTTTCATATGTGACTACCAGTGTTCGCAAACCTTTGAATATAGCATAGAGAGGGGGAATATACACAACAGCAGATAAAGCCCCTCTGCATTACTGTGAAAGGAGCCAGTCAGTACATGCGTAATATGTGCCAGGGACAAACCAATGAAGAAAAATGAAGCTGGTAGGAAGTCATGCTTCCAGAAATGGTTCTAAACAGCTTTATAACCAACTCTCCTGCTGAGAATAACTAGGAAAGCAGGAAGTAAGGATTGTGATGCCAAGATCCCAGAGAGTGGAAGTCCAGTCAATGAACCTAATATTCAGTGTGGCTTTTCTCATCAAGTCATTTGATGATTGAAAATCAGTGACTGGATGTCTTTAAGAGTGAAAAGAACTGTCAGAAACATCGTGGGGATGGAAAACAAAAAATGGTGTTCATAGCACATTAAAGATGTCGGGTCTTGATAGTCACCCCGTACTCTTAATCAGAACCATAAAGGGCGACATGAAAATATAAAGGTTACTGAGGAAATGGCCAATCCTGAAAGACACTGAGGCCAACTTCCATTTAGTGCAAACCTGTGTAAGTTTGACTGTGCCTACCCATTTGCTTCATAGAAGAATAAATGTGCCCTGATTGAAGAGGATACTATCTTGAGATTCTTTCGCCCATGCTATCTAAAAACCAAGTAAGCCAACAAAGTCACATACAAAAAAAGATAAGAATTGACCAAAAAGGATGTGCCATAACAGACAATAGAAACAAATCCATAGTATATCCAGTTATGCCAGGATTTAAAAATAATACAATTAAATTGCCAAGTAATTAAATTACATGGTTGGGGGTGTCAGAAAATGATTCAAGAGTATAAACAAATTTTAGTAAAAATATGCAATAATAATTGAAAATAACACCTGTCTGCATAATAAGGAAGTAGTCAATTAGAAAATAAGTCAGTAGAAAATATATACCCCAAAGTGCAGAAAGACAAAATGAGGGAAACAAATAAAAGAGCATAACAGATATTTGGATCAAAATAGAACGTTTTAACATGTATGTAATAAAAAAAAACATAAGAAAAAAAGAGAATGGGAATGGGTTAATGGAAACATATGAAGAAATAATGGCTGAGAGAAAAAAAGGCTAAAAATCTGTACACATTTAGCAAATCTAGTAAAAACTCAAAGGCATAGAAAATTATGAGCATAACCAAAGAATACAGACATGTTATCTTCAAAATATTAAAACTAAGGTAAACAGCTAATTTATTAAGAGAAATGCATGTAATACAGAAAACAAGGAATTATAAAGTACTCAAAAATAATAATAATAAGCCTACCAAATCAGAATCTTACAGTTCATGTAATCATGGTTTTTTGCATGTATTTGTGCGATTATGTAATGGATGGTCTTTGTTCATTAAGCTCTGAAGTCCTTGAGGGCAGGGGGTATGTCTAGTTTTGATTATCAATTTATCCCAGGCTCAAAAAAAACACCCAAAACCAACAAGGTTTAAGATGCTTGAGAGAGAAGGGGATGATAGAAAAAGAGATATAGATTAAAATTTAAGAAGGGGGATTTCTCAATAAATGTTTGTTTATATGACTTTAGGATCACTTCTTTATTTGAGATAAAAGGCCTTATATTGACATCTTGAGGGAATATATGTGAGAAAATTGGGTTAGGGCCAGATAAATTAGTCATTGAGGAATTATAATGGCAGGATCCATAAAGGAAAAGTAAGGGAGGGAGAGCACAAATTGCCAAAAACTGTGCACGGGAGGTTTTAAGATGAAATTCATTATTTCTGAGACTGGAGATTTTGACAGCTGCTTCAAAATAACAAGATTCCCAAACAAGGATCGTTTTAATACTGTCATTCATGTGCCTGTCATAATTACGACCACATAAAAGGAGGCGTATGTAGCACAATGAAATACTTAAACTTGCCAAATGGAATGAAGTAGGCATGTGGATCTCAACAGTAACTACTTCCAGTGTGTGTTTTTTGTTGTTGTTTTTTGTTTGATTTTTCTGTATCAATGGCCATCTTGGTTTTGAAGGACAGATTATGGAATCTTTGGCACTCAAAGGAATTTTAATATTAAGCTTGATTTATTTTTTGTGACTATAATATTGATTTTTATCAAGATATAGAAGACCGAGAGTTTTTTTTTAAGTATGTTTTTATTGATATTTTACAGAGAGGAGGGGAGAGGGATAGAGAATTAGAAACAGCGATGAGAGAGAAACATCGATCAGCTGCCTCCTGCACACTCCCTACTGGGGATGTGCCTGCAACCAAGGTACATGCCCTTGATGGAATCGAACCTGGGACCCTTGAGTTCACAGGCCGACGCTCTATCCACTGAGCCAAACCGGCTAGGGCAGACCAAGAGTTTTGAGCAAGGCAATTTATTGTTAAACAATGCCTCCTAATAACATTGAGAACTAATGCCCAATATAGCAATATAGGAATGTTTAAAGTTGGTTTAAATGACAATAGATTTAATAACAAAATTTAATGTCATTAACTTAAGACATTTATATGTTATTTGTAGATTATATATATATAATATATATATTATATATACTATATATATATATACAGCAGGTGGGATGCCCAAGGACTATGGGTTTGGGAAGACAACACCTTGTGGTTTGCCAGCAATCAGAGACAACTCTTCTGTGTGTAGTGATCAGGGAGCCAAGTGACATCAGTTCTCCTTTTCATGCTTTTCTTTCCCAGGTGCAGCCTGTGATTCTGATGGGAACTGGCAGATCTGTGCCTCTGCCTCCTAGGACCTCCCTCTCTAGGAGGCCATCTACAAGGGGATCTAGGTGACATGCTGATGGAGACCCAGCTTGCCAGGGACTTAGGTTTATCTTGTTATGTTTGCTACTGGTTACAAATTCTATTTTCTGTACATTTAGTCAGACTAAAGTTTTCACTGTGTTTGTTTGGCAAAATGAATTAAACAGAAGGTAAGGTTTTAAAAAAAAAATATATATATATATATGTCATTGCATTTATATTATAAGTTGGATGTTTCTTGGATGGAATCTAGCTTGAAATAATGATGAATTAAAAGGTAGAAAATATTAAAACAATATAAAGCACACTATTAGAACAACAGTATTTTTTATAGATTTATTTTATTTTTTTAAAATATATTTTATTGATTTTTTACAGAGAGGAGGGAGAGGGATAGAGAGTTAGAAACATCGATGAGAGAGAAACATCGATCAGCTGCCTCCTGCACACTCCCCACTGGGTATGTGCCTGCAACCTAGGTACATGCCCTTGACCAAAATCGAACCTGGGACCCTTGAGTCCGCAGGCCGATGCTCTATCCACTGAGTCAAACCAGTTAGGGAGAACAACAGTATTTTTTAATAAAGATAATGTTCACAGTGTGATAAAATGTCAGCTAGTGTCGCAAGGGATCTACATTCCTATAGCATTAGTCCAGCCTGTGATATTTACCAGCACCTCGCTGACTACAAAATCCTTGGCAAATACACATAGGTAGGATCCGCAATCCTGATTATTTACACAGATGCAGGGCTTTCTCATGACATCTAATGTAGAAGTGGTTATTAAATCCCAACGTTAGATCACCAGTTTTTGTTCTTTATTGTTATTTTATTTATTTTTCTTTCTTTATTACATTTATTGAGGTGACATTGATTAATAAGATCACGTAGGTTTCAAGTATACATTTCTATGATACTTGATCTGTATATTGCCTTATTGCATAATAAGACAGGCCCTGATGAAACTATGGTAAATTCATCAGAAAGAATGTGACCGGTGTGACTAACATCACCTGTCAGTCACACCTTTCGCACTTTATTGCCATTGAGCATGCCTAATGTCCTTGCTATTTTCTTGCCTATGATAATTCCCTCGCTGCAATTTAATCACCTACCTTATTTGGTTGGTTTGCCAGGTAGATAAGAGTATGATCCTAAGGCACCAGCTGATTTCTTTCTCTTCATTTGAATTAAATGTAAAAAACTCTCCTGTGCAATGAGCTGTGCTTGTGGGGATAAAAGGTTAGAAGGTAAGTTGAGTCCAGACAGTTATTAAAGGAAAAGGAAAATGGAAATCATTACCGTGGTTGTTGGGCAATATAAGAAAATAAAAGAAACTGGGTGATGCCCTAAATTTAAAAGCTATCATGCTGGAGTTCTTTCTTTCCCAGAAGGAAATAGTAGTAAGTATAATTTCTACTTCTACTACATCCTCATCACAATGACATTAATATTACTGCTGGTATTATTGTACTTTCAGTAATAGTAATAGAAGCAGCAAGAGCAGTAATAATAGTAATAATGATAGTAGTTAAAGTAGTAACAATACTAGTACTAGCAGTTTTTATAGCATCACTAGTTTTCTAGTATTTGTGGTGGTATCATGATGGAGGTAGTAGTTGGTATTATTATTGCAGGACTTAAGTTCCTAGCTGGGAATTGATAATAAACTTAAATGGCTTCATTGAGGAAAGTTTAATGAAGGATTATTTATAGATCATAGACAGAATAAATAGAATTAGAATTAACAAGAGATAATTAGGAGACCTGTAGTGCTGTAGTGCTGGAAATATTTTTGAGCTGGATGTGGAAAGGAGTTATGCAAACTCAATGAGAGTTGTAGCCATAAATGATGAGCCCCTTACAGGAGCAGGTCTTTCTGTATCAAGACTCTTTACTTTTCTATATAGAAGAAAAGAGCACATATTCCAAATTGTTACTCCATCTGCCACCACTGTGATTTGAAACATTGATTATCTGGACTACCAGAAGACAAAGGCATAACAACAATATTAGATCAATATAGTCAGTGTAGACAAAATTAGTAACCTTAGTAGCACAGAATGCTGCTTTTTTTTCAGAGTTCTGTGCATTTAGTGATACCTGTAGCCCTGGGAAAGGCATGGCCTTTTGTACTTTCCTTTGACCCCAAGGATTTATTTTTTCTCTACCTTCTTTATCCCATTTTCCCTTTGGTTTGCGATGCTTGGAGAATGTACTCTAGTGAGGTGCAATGGTAACCCTCAGTGGTGCTTGTCAAATATGATTTGGTTGGTGAAAAGCCAGGAACAAAAGTAGGAAATCTAGTAGAATGAACAGTGAGCTAGAGGGCAGGTGACCCAGACTCCAGATATAAACTAGTAAGGAGCTGTGGGATTTAGAGATAACCTTTTATTCTCACCACCATGCTGTGAGATTTTTACTTCAGGCAATCCCCATCCTCACAATGACTTGTATTCCAAAAGTTCATCATTTTGTCAGTACCATCTTATGAGCACAGACACATTTCCCCATAGCAACGCTCTTCTCAAGGAAGCTCACAGTGTCCCATTTATGGGTATTTCTTCTTGGAGCCATTTGATTGCATGGTGTGTGTTTTAGGAGGTGCCTAATATTGTGTCATGGCTGGTGATGGCAAGCAAGTATCAACCTTAGCAATATACATCCATTTATAAGCAAGTGTGCACACACATACGCACAGAATGGGCGGTCTCTTACCAATTCCGGATAAAGGCAGTCTCAGAATTGTCATTAGTAAATCGATGACACATCCTTAGGGACATTACCAAGTGCTTTTGATAAGCATAACCATAACCAATATGACCTCCCCATAGCTATGCAAGGTAATGTGAATAAAATAAGGATTCTGCTTATTGAAGATAGCAAGAGAGAAGCTTTTATGAAAACAACACACTTAAAAGTTGTCTCTTCCCCACCCCCAAGATTAAATGCAATAAGAGCTGCCTAAAGTATTTTTTCACAGTGATGTTTATAACTAGGTGATTTAGTAGATTTTTAGAGACACACAGAAAGTCAGAAAATATAGAGCCAGCTTAGTATAAGCCACAGATCTTTTCTACATCCTTTCCCATGAGATGCTCCATCTGTGCACTAGCTTTGATCTGGAGTCACAAACAAACACTATCTGTTTATTCAAGAGATCAAATGTTACTTTTGGTATAGACCCTGGGGAAACTCAGAAAAGGGACACAAGCTTTGGGAGTACGTTGATTTTCAAAGTGTTGATCTGAATAATCCATGACATATTTAGTTTCATCGACTGTTAGAAGACACACATGAAGGTGATGAACTCACAGGGCTTTGTTCTCCGGGCATAAATCCCCTTTCCCTTTGCAGTAGTCTCCTTTTATATTAACACAGCAAGTACTATAAATGGAAAAGCCTGCCTTATCCATCCTTTGCTACTAATCTGGCAAATGTTCCTAGATTTTCTCTGATTTCACACTTTTATAAATATTAAAAACTATACATACTCCTCAGATAATTGCTTATTCTTGTATGCCAGGCTTTAAGCTAATTTTTTGGCAAGTTATTAGTAGAATGCACATATTTTTAAATAGGCTGCATTTTTAAGAGAAGTTTCAGTTTTACAGAACAATTGAGCAGAAAGTTCAGAGAGTTCCCATACTCCCTCTGTCATCCTCACACTCAATTTCCCATTACTAACGTATTGCATTAGTGTGATACATTTATTACGACTGATGAACCAATACTGATATAATATTAACTAAAACCCATAGTTTACATGAGGGTTCACTCTTTGTATTTCTAAGTATTGACAAGTGCATAATGCCATGTATCCACTATTATAGTATTATGTAGAATAGTTTCACCACACAAATTCTCTGTTCTCCAAGCCTCTGACAACCCCTGGTTTTTACTATCTCTATAGTTTTGCTATTTTCTAGACTGTCATATAGGTGAAATCATACAGTAGGTAGCCTTTCAGACTGGCTTCCTTCACATAGAACTGTGCGTTTAAGTTTTCTCTCTATTTTTTTTTTCATCTTGACAACTCATTGTTTTTATTTTTAAACTAGAGGCCCAGTGCATGAAAATCATGCACTGGTAGGTCCCTAGCAGCTTCCGGTTGCCTGCTGGGTAGTCCCTCCCTTCCCCTGGTCACCTGCTGCCGCCTCCGGCCAGGGCCTCTTTCCCTTCCCCCAGCCAGCCCTGCCCCCTGGTTGAACATCCAGACAAACCTCCAGTAGAGGGGGCAATTTGCATACTATGCTTTTATTATATAGGACTAGAGGCCCAGTGCATGAAATTTGTGCATGTGAGGGGGGTCCCTCAGCCCAGCCTGCACGCTCTCCAATCCGGGACCCCCCAGGGGATGTCCGACTGCCTCTTGCAATCTGGAATTGCTGACTCCTAACTGCTCACCTGCCTGCCTGCCTGTTCACCCCTAACCCCTCTACCTGCCTGCCTGATCACCCCTAATCACCTCTGCCTGTCTGATTGCCCCTAACCACCTCTGCCTGCCTGCCTGATCGCACCAAACTGCTCCCCTGCCAACCTGATCGCCCCTAACTGCTTCCCTGCTGGCCTGATTGCTCCTAACCACCTCTGCCTCGCCTCACACCTGGGACCCAAGATTCCCTTCTCCGGCTCGTCGCAGGCACCCAGGACCCGGGCTTTCCTCCCTCTGTCTGGCCGCAGGCACCCAGGACCCAGGCCAGCTTCACTTGGGCTGGCCACAGCCACAGGGGACCGTGGACGGGCTGCTTTGTCTGGGCCACAGCCACAGGCATCCAGGACCATGGTGTGGGTGGCTTGTTCCTCTGCTGGGCTGCAGCCACAGGCACTGGTGCCCAGGACCACAGGGCAGGTGGCTTGTTCCTCTCCTTGGCCACAGGCGCATGCACAGCTTGGCGCCTGAGACTGAGGGGTGGGCGGCTTGTCCCTCTCCCGGGCCGTAGCCTGGCTGGTCCCCATTCCTCTCTCCCCAGTGTTGAGTGTCTGAGCCGTTAAGGCGTGACGGCATGAGGACGTGACAACCATTTGTATATTAACTCTGTATTATATAAGATAATATTCCATTGTATGGGTACAGCATAGTTTGCTTAACCATTCTCCCACATCTTGGTAGTTTCCAATTTGAGGCATTTGTGAATAAATCTGCTATAAGCAGTCTGTGTGCAGGTATTTGCATAAGTTTACAACCCCTTTTGGTAAATACTTAGGACCACAGTTATTGGGCTGTCTGGTAAGACTGTTTAGCTTTGTAAGAACTGCCAAACTGTCTTTAGAGTGTCTGTGCTATTTTTGCATACCCACCAGTAATGGATAGGAGTTCCCATTGTTCTACTTCCTGACTGGAATTTGGTGTTCTCACTCTTTTGGGTTTTATCATAAATTTATTTTGCAATTTTTTTCTCCCAAGTTGTATTTTTTCTTTTCATTCTCTTAATAATCTCATTTGTAGGACTACAGTTTTATTTTAGTAAAGTACAAGTTAACTTTTTTGTTTGTTTGTTTCATGAATCATGTACCTAAAAAATCATAATCATACATAAGAGATCTAGATTTTCTCCTATCTTTTCTTCTAGAAGTTTTATAGTTTTGCATTTATATTAGGTCTACAACTCATTTGAGTTAAATGTTGTGAAAGATGTCATTTGGGGTCCATATTAATATTTTTTGCAGGTAGATATTCAGTTGCTCCAGTACCACTTGTTTAAAGGATTATCACATCTTCATTGAATTTCCTTTTCTCCTTTGCCACAGATCAGTTGACTAAATGTATATAGATCTATTTCTGGGCTCTCTATTTTGTCTGATTTATCTGTCTATTCTTTCACCAATACTGTACTCTGCTGTCTTGATTATTATAACTTTATAGTAAGTTTTGAGGTTGAGTGGAGTCAATCCTCAAACTTTGTTCTGTTTCTTTAATATTATTGGCTATTCTGGGTCTTTTGCATAGCCATACAAACTTTAGAAATCAGTTTGTCAATATCAACAAAATAACTTGCTGGGATTTTTATTTTAATTTTATTGACATTATAAATCAACATGGGATACCTGACATTTTAACAAGATTGAGTCTTCTTATTCATGAAATGGAATATCTCTACTTTTTTATCTTTTATATTTTTAAACAGAGTTTTGTCGTTTTCCTCATAAAGACCTTGACATACTTTGTTAGAAAAACTGAGTAAAACTTTTTATTATTTAGTTGTTTTCATTTGATGCTAATAAAAAATAACATATTTTTCTTTAGCCCGTCATCTTCATAAGATGTGCATTTATTTAGTCTTAATAGTATGGTGATTAAGAAAGTTTCTTTTGTGCCCAGATCGTGGCTCAGTCTCAACCTATGAACCATGAAGTGACTGCACATGCCTGGGTTGTGGGCTCAATTCCTGGTGTGGGGCATGCAAGAGGGAGCCAATCAATGGTTCTCTCTCATCATTGATGTTTCTATCTATCTTTCTCCCTTCATCTCTGAAATATATATATTTAAAGAAAAAAGTTTCCCTTGTTTATTTAATTACTGTAAATGATTTAAAGACTGTCAGTTTTCTTTCATGTTATGAATCCACCGTTTTATCCATTCTGTATCTGTTTAAAGCTTTATGTTTATGATAAATTCTGCATGAAAAGCTAAATCTACTTATGTGTAACTAGGTCCCCTTCAGTTTTGTCTTGTGACTGTGTAGGATATTAAGGGTAGATTCTTTGATAAATTATTGTGTTTAATTTAGTGAAGTCTCAAACATTAAACAATTTCAAATATTTTTAAAAATATATCTTTATTGATTTCAGAGATAAAGGCAGAGGAGAGATAGAAACATCAATGATGAGAGAGAATCATTGATCGACTGCCTCCTCCATGCTCCCTACTGGGGATCAAGCCCTGTAAGCTGGGCATGTGCTCTTGAATGGAACTGAGCCTGGGACACTTCTGTCTGCAGGACAATGCTCTAGCCACTGAGCCAAACCAGCTAGGGCTCAAAGATTTATTTTTAATAATGTTGACTGAGTGTGGTCGTTACCATTATTTGAGATAATAAAATGAACTTTACCAACATCTCTACACTCACAGAGTTATGTATGTATAAATTTAAATTATCATCCTACCTATATAATAAAGAGGTAATATGCAAATAGACCATCACACCCTTGCATAAGATGACCACCCTATGTGGTCATAAGATGGCCACCCCCATGTGGTCACAGATGGCTGCGCCCATTTTGTCATAAGATGGCCTCCCCCATGTCATCACAAGATGGCCTCCACAAGCAGGGGAGGGCAGTTAGGGGTGACCAGACTGGCAGTGGAGGGCAGTTGGGGGCAACTGGGCCTGCAGGGGAGGGAGGGCAGTTGGGGGAGACCAAGCCTGCAAGGGAGGGCAGTTAGGTGCAACCAGGCCAGCAGGGGAGGGCAGTTAGGGGTGTCCGGGCCAGCAGGGGAGGGCAGTTGGGGGCAATAGGGGCAGCAGGGGAGAAGTTTGATGTTGATCAGGCTGGCAGAGGAGTGGTTAGGGGTTATCAGGCTGGCAGGCAGAAGCGATTAGGGCCAATCAGGCAGGCAGGCAGGCGAGCAGTTGGGAGCCAGCAGTCCTGGATTGTGAGAGGGATGGTATTGGGCCTAAACCAGCAGTCAGACATCCCCTGAGTGGTACCAGATTTGAGAGGGTGCAGGCTGGGCTGAGGGACACTCCCCCTCCCCCCAGTGCATGAATTTCATGCACTGGCCCTCTAGTTTAGATATAAAAATGATTGGTATTTAAGGGAATACAACTGAGAACTAGGAATGTTCAGGATTTTCACACAAGCACATATAAAGTTATGTAATCAAATGTAAGACAAATCACTTTGCTTCTAAACCCATTTTATTTTCACAACACAGTGGTACTCTCAAATTGTTCATGCTTCCTTGTCGCTTCACTGAGGAAATAATTCAGTAACATTCTAGGCTGCTGGAAAAGGTGTCTTTTGAAAATAATTATCACTTGTTCTACATGACTATTGGGGTGACTTTTCATCCCCCAGTAACTCTGTTCTAGAGAATATATTATTTGCATTTGCATATATAATATAAAAGTACAAGAATATAAATTTAATATAGAAGAAAGAATAAGTAGACATTATAACTAACTGTTCCCTCTTCATGTTGGTATTTTAGGAATTGCAAATAGTTGCTCTTTTTAATGTGTCTAACAACAGTTCATGAGGACACTGTCCTATATTAAAATTGATTGGAGAGTTTTCATTTATTCTGTAACATTTGCTTCCACAGATGAGATAAAAGGATTCAGAACAGGTGCTTAAACCAAAAATATTGAAGTCTTAGAATTTCTCAGTGAAAACTGACATACCTATTATCAGTGGGAAAAGGTCCTGGTTTAACTGATATGCTAGAATATACTGTGTATGTCAGTAATATTACTCCATTAGATCTATTGTTAGGAAATATCACTTTACATATCTGGCTATGCACACATTGCATAAATTGCCAGGTTTTGAGATCACTGCTCTATTTTCCTTTGTGGTGTTTGGTAATGATGTGCTAATGTAATAGACTGCTTTGTAAGCTCAGCTCTGTGCTTAAAGTTTTATTTCCTCAGATTCTGATCAAAATGCCTTGTGTAAAGTCATGTGTGTATTTCCCAAATAAAGTGCATACATTTGTAATTGTATATTTCTTATCAACTTCTTTTTGTATAGAGGGCATTGCACAATTCAGAAAAAAAAGTTTATAGTGTATTTGATTACACAGTTAGGCATAAGAGTTTAGCACAGTATGTTGTAATCAGGACTGTTCAGAAAAGCTATTTGGTTCTGATCTTGTCAAATTAAGTGTGTACTGAAAGTATAACCCTCACCCCTAAGAGCTGTTCTGAGGCAGTAGTGAGCAAAAGACAACTATTATTTGTTGTCATTATTTACTTTTAAGGACTAGGTTGGGAGAATGAATTTGAACTGTCATGGGACTAATCTTTTAATAATCTATTTTTGTGAGCATATAGAGAGGTTGATGTGTGTGGGTATTACTCTCAAATAAGCTCGAAATAAAAACAAGCAGAAAAAAATAGAGGTGATGTATAAAATGTAGATGTCTGTGTGGGGAGCTGGGAGAAATATTAAATGGTGGAGAGAAGAAAAACAGGATGGTCATTGAGAGGAAGGCTTCCAAATCCTTTGCTTGTCAGGTGCTGCCATATAAGTGACCGATGTTCCAACATTTGACCTCCTAATATCTGTGCTCTCAAAAATAAAGCTCACCTCCTTTGAGCTTCTTATAGGATTTTCAGGGCACACCTGATCTGGGAACTCCTTCTCCTACTGAAATAATCTGGCTATGATCACAGGCAGCTTTTGATATTTTTGCATTAGATTGCCTATGTTGGTTTCAACTGGTTCCCCTTCTGTTATTTTTTTTTTCTGTTGCTACTTCTTAATAAAGATGGAAGATTAAAAAAATAAAGTTTTTATTGTGTAGCATATTTCTGATATTGTATCAGAAGTTTCTTGGCAAAGAAGCAAATAATAATGTACTCAGGGATTTTTCTATTCAAACTAAATCATTATTATTATTATTATTCTTTCTAAATATATTTTTATTGATTTCAGAGAGGAAGGGAGAGGGAGAGAGAGAGATAGAAACATCAGTGATGAGAGAGAATCACCAATTGGTTGCCTCCTGCACACCCCCTACTGGGGACTAAGTCCACAACCCAGGCATGTGTCCTTGACTGGAATTGAACCCGGAACCTTTCAGTCCTCAGGCCGACACTCTATCCACTAAGCCAAACCAGCTAGGGCTAAATTATTTTTGGTGATCACCATTATTACCAACAGTGTGAGAAGCAGGAATTCTTATATAATATTAAAAACTGTGTTGAAAAAATGTAACGTTTATTGAGGGCAATTTATCAATATTTACCTAAACTGAAAATGTACAAAGCCCTTGAGAAAACAACAACTTACAAAATATACTCATAGGTATTTGTTGACTTTATAATCACGAATACCACTTATGATTAATACAAACAATAGCAATTTGATACCACAAATCCATCTATCAAGTGTGTATAGTTATGTAAATTATGGTACATCACTATTCTGCTACTTTCTGAATATATGAGCTAAATCCATAATACCTGTTAGGGATACTGTCTAAAATACATTATTCAGTGAAAAACAATTTAGTGTAAAAGTTTGGTCACTTTTATGTAATCATGTAACATCTCTTTAGGCCTGTCTTGATAATACTCTATCTGAGTTTTGATCATGGATTTCAACTTTCTCTTGTATCTTGCCCAAAATTATAACTTAATATGCTAAATTTAATCTCTGCTTTACTTAAATAAATGTGTAAATAGCTGATTTACAGGTACATGATAGATCAATTGATCAATCAATTGATAGATAAATACACTGTGAAGGATATCAGCATAGCTGAGAAGAACCTTGAGCAATGCATAGTCTGTAAATTGTTCAGTCCATTCCTAGAGTGTAGAGACAAGTTGTAGGAATTGAAAAATATAATTAATTTTGATCTATGTCAAACCCTAGTATGTGATATAGTTCTTATTTCAATTAAGCATATTTAATATCTCTTAATCAGTGGTAAAATCTCCTATAAGATTTTTTCTCACTTACCTAAAAGGCTATTATTATTAGAATTAATGTAATCAATTATTTTTGTAATAAAATTGATGTTATTTTGAGAGGAGTAAATATATAGCATACCTCTCCATCATAAAATAATCATAACATTTAGCAAGTTTATTTCAAATTATATTTATTAACATAAGAGCTTCATATACTCTCCTAGAGAGGAAGATACTCTAGGGCAGAACATCTGTCTCTTTGCTTTGCAGCATTATATCAATTTAAACACTATTAAACCTCAATAAATAGTTGGAGAATATTTTGATGATTGAAAATAATGCCCTGTGAACCTGAAAGATAAATATCTCAGAATAATTAACTATTAATTTAATTTGTGTTTTAGAAATTCTTCCCTTATAAACATATGCCACAAATCTATTTGTTCAAAGAGTTAAATTGTGTTGCTTGCATTGTTGAAAGATTCTCAATTTCCCTTCATCATAGGTGACATTCCATATTTTATTCTTTGGAGTCACCTCAGCCCTGGTGAATTTAAATATCTTCCATTTTCATCGTTTTCTGAAAAACATCTCTTGCCCTGTGTCTAACCATATACAAGTCATTGCACAGCCTAGGGCAACCTCCATATTATTTCTGTCCTTACTTCTGTACATAAACATAACACCCCATTTTCATGGAGGTTAATGGTGTTCTGCTTTCTTTGGCAAAGATGTATATTCACTGTTTATATGGAGACTCACATGGATCCTCCTGTGAATTCCCTCAGCTTCTACCTGGGAAAGAGAGGACTGAACCGCTGGCAAGTAATAACGTTCCATGAATTGTGCTTTCTTTCTCATAATCAGCCTCTCAGCAGTAAGCAATTTTTTGAGAGCAAGTTGGGCTATTTTAGAAGCTGAATAAACTATTTCAGGTGACAAGGGGACCGTTTGGTTCACTGAAGTAGTACTTTGCTGGTAGCCTAAAAGAACTAATGAAGCTTTCAAAGGCACATGACAGACCTGAAAGGATTATATACCAAAAAAATGTTTCAATATCAATGAAAACAAAACTAAAAAAGACATATGGTCTGTTCAGAAGATCCAAATTTAAAAGAAATTTCCAATGGGTGAGAAGAAACGTGGGAAGCAATGGAAGCACACACACACACACAACCACAAATTAACAAAGACAAGCAGTATGCATCTATAAATCACATAATAAGATAGCATAAGTACACAATACCATACATACTAAATCCTCAAAATCATTGACATATGTGAGCAAATATGAGTGTGGCATACATTACTGAAAGTTAATGTAAGGTTTCAGTTATATTTACTTTATATATTTCAGAAGTTATCATGGCAAACTGTCATTTTTAATACAGTGTGCATGCTATAGCTACATGTAGGAGGGCTAAATGATGGCATATAGGATTACATATGTAACAATATATTTTTCCTAACTAAAATGAATTCATTTAGTTAGTAGTCAAGTTAACATTATTTGAAAGTTGTCAAAACACCTAAAGCGTGATATGCTATATAGAAAACTAAGTCTAGCACATTAAAAAAATATTATGCCTGTTTAAGTTAAAAGAGAGTTTTTCTATGTACAGTGATTTTTTTTTTTTTTGCGACATAGATCTGCTTCTTCAGTCTCCTCACAGATCTGTTCCTGAGAGTGCGATGTACATGGATGAAATCCACAGCCCTTTTCATCTAGCAGGAGACCCAAGTAAGGGAAAGTAAGGCCAAGGTCTTTAACCTTGTTTCTCCCTACCTGTGAAGTTGGCTCTTTTCTGCAAGTGACCCTCTCCACACAGGGTGCCCTCTCATACTATTATTGCCAACACAGGAAGGAGTAAAGGCTCTCAAACATCTTTGGTCTCCTAACATAACTTAGACGTTTTTGTTGCTATTAGCTTCAATATTTAAAACCCATGGATAAAATAAATGGCAGTGATAAACTTTAGGAAATAATTAATGTTGTATGTTCTCAAGACCAAGTATACATTTTAAAATTAGGGTATTTATGCATTTGAATATTTCATCTCCTTGATTAATATAATCATACTAGAGGCCTGGGGCACGAAATTCATGCATGGGGGCGGAGGGACTCCTCAGTCCAGCCTGCACCCTCTCCAATCTGGGACCCCTCGGGGGATGTCCAACTGCTGGCAGTAGGACATCCCTCTCACAATCCAGGACCACTGGCTCCTAACTGCTCATCTGCCTGCCTGCCTGATTGCTCCTAACTGACCCCCCTGCCAGCATGATCACCCCTAACAGCCTCTGCCTGCTGACCTGATCACCCTTAACTGCCCCCTGCCAGCCTGGTCACCCCCAACTGCCCCCCTGCCAACCTGGTCGCCCCCAACTGCCCTCCTGCCAGCCTGGTCTCCCTTAACTGCCCTCCCCACCAGCATGGTCACCCCATGGCCCTCCTCCTGACGGTCTGGTCACCCCATGCAGCCTGCTGCTCGGTCGTTTGCTCATCCCTTACTAACCCCCCTGCCAGCCTGGTCATCCCACACAGCCTGCTGCTCAGGTGTTTGGCCGTCCCTCACTAACCCCCCTGCCAGCCTTGTCGTCCCACTCAGACTGTTTGGTCATCTGTTCAGTTGTTTCGAATGTGACAGCCCCTGGCTCTTTATATATATAGATGTTTGTGAAATTTCTGCTTTATTCTGTTATTTTAAATATGCAAGTCAGCCTCAGGCTATTTAGAAAAATATTCAGTAAAATGTAACCAAGGGTTTGATTTCCTCTATCAGATAGTTATAGATAATTACATACATCATCTGATAACTTTCTTATTGTATAAACATAATCCAATTATTTTCAAAATGCAGCAAAATTAATCAAAATGTATTTCTTTAAAATCTTCCCTTGAGAATTCAACAATGACCACATTTCACCTGTCAAATAAGATATAGCATGTCATACCTTTTAAGAAATTCTTGTGCCTATAAATTAATTAACTGTGAGGTTTAAAACAATATTGACCACATAAAAGTAATTTGCCCATTAACACACAAGTGTAATTATTTTTATCTTGTTCTAAGAAAGCACGTTTTCAAACATTTAAACTGCACTCTTGCCACTGAATAATAGATAGGTTCATTTAGATAGGTTCATTTTTCTTCATTATTACATAATTGAGATAATTAAAGACCTATTACTGAAGCTGTTTAGATATCTATCAATATAGAAAGAAAAAGCTAAAACCCCATAGGTGAATGTTGGGATTATATAAAATGAAGCTATACTTTTTTTAAAAATCTGTAAAATGTTTAAAGAGGACTATTTGATATGAATTTAAGTTAATATATAATTCTGATATTCATTTGATGATTAAAAAGAGAACACCTTTAGCACTTATTTGATTGAATCATCTAATCATTTTATTGTATTATAAACACAAAATGTTGCAGGACATTTTATCATATTTTCCTCCTTACTTCTCCAGACTCTTATGGAAGGATTTATCATTTTCCTCACACCTTGTCTTTCCTTGACCCACCTGGTCTTACCCTTTTTCTTGAACCATCTGGTCTCATCCTGCTCTTCTAATAAACAGACCCTGCTGCTCAGCCTTGTTGTAAAGATTTCCTATTTCAGTTAGGAAGCATTCCGTTGCAAACATTAATTTTCAACTCTCTTGTTTGAACAATATGAAGTTTAAATTAACATAATAATTATGAACTTTGGCAGGAAGAAGTTAGGGTTGCTTGACTAGACACTTTCTTCTGTCTGCTATCATTCTCTGTTTCCTTTTTTCCCATATTGATGAAAAATGGGCGCAGTACTTGCAAGGATCAACAGACATGAAATGTTTTTCTCTTTCTCTTTCTAGGAGATAGGAAACACCCAGAAACTCCCAATATCTGTCTCAAGAGAGTATATAAGTTCATTGCTAATTCAGTCTTTGTCATCAGGGCTTTAATTATGGTTCTTTATTCAATCAACCTGATGCTATGAAAATGCCCATGGCTACCACTCTACCCATCATTAATTGAAGGAGCATGGGAAGTGATAATGCATAGCAGTCCAAAGGTTAGGATGATAAAATCACGCATGGAAGAACACTGTAGAGAAGGGGAGGGGGGAGGAAAAGGGAGAAAAAGAGAAATAGAGAAGGATTGGGGATTGTGTTTTGGTTGAATTGATTGGAGTATATTTTATAATTTGGAAGAAGAAAATATTATTGATCAGCTATGGTAGAGGAAAGCAGAAAAATGTTATAGAACAATATTGTAAGAAGTTAGACTGTGACTTATATTTAGCTGTGGTTTATACTTGGAATAAATAGTTTTTGATGTCCTAGTGAGATTGTTTAAATTTTATTAATTATTAATTAATAATAATTTTATTAATTATTAATTAATGATAATTTTATTAATTATTAATCTTTATTGTTGAAAGTATTGCATATGTTCCCTTTTTTCCTCGTTGACCCCTTCTAACCTACACCTGACCCAGTCCCCAGGTCTTCACCACACCACTCACTATCTGTGTCCTTGGATTATGTATATATGCATAGGGGGACTTTTAAAATTACATTAAAATTATGTTGAGCTATTATTTTGATGCATTGCCTCTCTACACAGTATGCCTTCAATTTGCTTATCACCCAATGTTTTTATTCTGAAATAGTTAGGATTAGTAAAGAAAATGAATAATTGATAAATAAGTTATCACATCTACAAAAGTTTTATAGTTCAAATTAAAGGCAAGTTTTATATATTTTGAGAAAATTTATACTCCTGAGTTTTTGAATTAAAATGATATGAAAGAAAAGCCAGAAAAAAAGCTTTACAAAGTATGAACTTTTGCTGTGGATGTGTCACTAATGTCTATGACTTAAAGTAAAAAAAAAATAAAATTATCTTATATGCCTAGAAGTGGAGTTCCCGGGTCAGAGAGTATAGGTATGTGTTCAACTATTAGATGCTGTCAAATAGTTTTCCAAATAATTAAACAAATTTAAATTTTCACCAGATATATAAAAGTTTCAATTGTTTTACATTCACACCAATATTTGGTATCCTCGCCTTTTTTGAGAGAGAGAGAGAGAGAGAGAGAGAGAGAGAGAGAGAGAGAGAGAGAGAGAGAAAGGGAGAGGAATATAGAGACAGAAACATCAATGAGAGAGAAACATCTATCAACTGCCTCCTGCATGCCCCTACTGAGAATCAAGGTGAGCCTGCCGTATTGACCAGGAATCCAACCAGTGACCTACCTATTGGTTCATGGGTCAGTGCTCAACCACTGAGCCATACCAGCTGGGCTCACCTTTTTAAATTTTAGCTATCCTTATGCCCTATAATATTATCGTTTTGCATTTTTTATTGCATTTTGCTTATTTAATGATGTAAAAAAGCATTTTATGTACTCATAGGCCATTTGGATATATTTATTTATGAGGAGCTTGTTTAATTTTTTCCCATTTTAAAATTAAGTTATTTGTATTCTCACTGATTTTGCCTATGTGAAGTTTGTGAAGATACTTTCCTATGCTTGTTCCTTGAAGCATTTTACAGTGTGACATTTATTTACACTTCATCATTTCTGGAATGATCAGTAGATGTTAATATTTGCAAAATGTTGCTATAGAAAAATATTCCTAAAAATTTGAAACACACACACACTTTTGGAACAGTATATAACATGATTAGAAAGAACACATATAAAATTCTTCCTATCAGAATTGTTAATTTGATGTAGAATACTAAAATATAATGTGACTTGAATGTGTAAACAGGAGGTATTGATCATTAATTTTGACATAATCAACCCACTAACATTACTGATATTTTTGTAATTATGTATGTAGGTACAGGGATAACACGAGAATTAAATCATTGCTCAGTGAATTTTATTTTTCTAGAAACCAATAACCATGTAAACTATCTTGATCTTTAATGTAGTTTTTTATTATAATACTACTAGTGGCCCAGTGCACGAATTCATGCACATTGAAAGAAAATGAATTAGAAGAAATATTTTAGTATCACTATTCGCCCTTTCACTAGAATAGAAGTGTCAGAGATGAAAGAAAACTAGTAAAATGTATATGAAAATAATATATAAATTGATTAATAAATAAACAATAACAACATGATATAACAACAACTAAGACATGATATAAAAACAACATTGATAAAAACAATGACTGATAAATTGACTAAACTTATTCTAATATCTCCCTGAATACCACATTAAGTGTAAAAACACTTTCAGAGCGCTTGACTAATTTCCCTTGTGATGAAGTATTTACAACTTTAACTTTAAGGTCACACGTTCTTCGAACTTGAGAGAAAGCAACATATAACTGACCAGGTCCAAAAGCGGGTTCAGGTAGGAATATTTCTACTCTGTCTAGATTGGCACCAGTGTGAGCTTTATAGGTATTGTGCATGCACGAATCAACATTTGTTTTTAAATTGCCAGTGCATGTCATATGTACTGGTCGGTTGGTCGGATGGCCTGATGGACGTATGGTCGGTCACTTAGCCTTTTATATAGATAGATATCTTTATATATAAACAAATTTACTATGTAATACTGCTATCATATAAAAATATTGTCATACCTGTCATATCCCCTTATTGGAACCTCCTATTCTATGCCTATGACTTGAGCATTTAAGTGCTAGTTTCAGAGCATTTGCAAATATGCAAGTTCTCGGACATTACAGGCCCCTGAGAGACACTATTGGAGAAGTCAAGGACAATGTATATGTGCTTTATACCATGAACAGAAGAATTAAGACAATTCTCAAAATGCATATATATAGTTTCCTCTTTACTAGAAAACTAAAAAAAGGAAAGAAAAGAAAACAATTTTGGCAGAAAGAAGTGAAACTTTACATTTGTTCTATGAAAACTGATAGTGAGTTGTAGTTATATAGGAAAAAAAGCAATATTGGTACTAATTTTACCTTGTTAATTCATAATAGAATTCCAATGAAAGAGTATAAAAATGCAGTAGACCGTGGTATGTTTATAATACTGTTTTATTATCAGGACCTAGTTTCTGATTTCCATGTAGTCAAGTGCACAATCTTTTCATGTCTGGCTTTATTCTTTGACCACTGAGTATTATAAAAATGTTCTCCTATATTTTAATGCCAATATAGTTATAGAGTAGACTTTATTATTTATGCACTGATAGATTAACTTAGAAAACTATAAATGTGTACTGAAATGTTTTTCAATCAACACAAATTTAATAATTCTAGAATAATACATGTGGAAAAGCCACCAAACCTGTTTCCAATAGTATTCGAAATTCATCTCCTCCCTGGCAATAACAATATTAATGAAATATAAATATTTTCTTCATTTTTAAAGAAAACCTTGTTGATGAACGGCAAAACATCTCCTAACTTTTGCAGAAAGAATATTGTGTGGTTTTTTCCTAACAATTCTGGAATGCATTTGATGAGCTTGGACAAGCTCTTGACTAAAAGGAGCTATAACTGAATACATTAATATGTGCCATTTGGTTAACAGACCACTATGGTCATGAAGATATAAACTATGCAAAACATAATAATTTAATGTCACATGGGAGAACAGAAAACAGTCCCAGAAAATTTTAATTCATATAACTGAAAAGTCATAAAAAATGTTAATAGTAAGCTAGAGCAATATTGTTTATATACAGTTAACATCTACAATTGCAAATAGCTCTCAGTGGCAGTTTCATCCCAGTGATTACTTTTTATGTAAGTACCCATGTGGTGTGTATTTACTGCAGCCTCTGGTTAGGGGACCTATGTTTGCAGATATCTGGCTGTGAGCAAAAAGATAGCATGTCATTTCTACACACGCAGTGCAAACAAGATGCCAAGAAAAGAACTCTTGCATATGTAGCTCCACTCAGAGTCAAAGGATTCAAATCTATTTACTTTTTCAGCAGTGATATGAATTCTAAGTGAATCTATCAACTGTGATTTAACAGAATGAGGAAACTTTGCTTGGGAGGAATTCCTGATTTATAGAGCTTAGTACCAAAGAGAATTTCTTAGAAACTTGAGAATCAATCATTTTGGTAGGGTTTTTTCGTGTGTGTGTGTGTGTGTGTGTGTGTGTGTGTGTGTGTGTGTGTTACAGTATGTGCATCTTTTTCTCCCATACTCCCCCCAGGCAACCTCTCATTGCTGTCCATCACTCACTGCTGGGTATACGTGCCTCCTGGCCTAAGCTCCTTTCTCAGCACTAGCCATGGAAATGGTCAACATTCAATGACTAGTGACTGAATGTGACTGTGAAGAGCTGACTGGAGTTAATAGAGAAGGGAAAAGCATGACATATATTCCTTCCTTCTTTCTGATCCCTGGAGGCTATCATTTTTAACCACTTTTTACTTCAAGGGACAATTTTTCTGTGGTGGAAGAAGCCTTTGCATTTTTTTTAAGGCTAAAAGGAAGGAAATGTGTCTTGAGAATACATGAAACTTCTTCCTATTTCTAGCTGGTGTAGCAATTCAAACAATTGAAATGGTAGATTTAGTAGATGTTTTCCTTTTATGTAATTTGGTTTTTAAGCAGATGTCATCTTTAACATCCACTAAATAACAGATTACCTTGTGTAACCAGAGTACATAGCTTATTAAATGAGATGAATGGTGGGGTATCAGGAGAGCCCATGATCAAAATATCTATTATTTCATCCTTTTTATTAGGCCTATGGCCTTAAAGATAAACAATGCCCCTCAAGGCTATATAGAAATTACTTATTCCAATGCTGCCATTATAGATTAAAACATTGTACAGATTAAGAAAGTTGAAAAAGAGTAAGTATAGAAGCTTGCAGAATTTGAGCTAGCCAAATTCATCCAGTTTGTGCTCAGGCCTCTTTTTTATAATTTTTAGACATCGGTTTAGATTTGCTTTAGGTCAATTAATCAATTTCTTATATGCTTTTGCATTCGTTCTAAAAAGTTTACACTAGCGTTTCTTTTTACAGCCAAATATTGAGATCATTAAGCATTACAATAGTATTATAACTGATGCCCTGTGATGTCAACCGTCTAGCTAGCAGGTAGTTTTCTGGAATTCAACCTCCTGACAGCAAGCCCTCTAGGAGATCAGTTTGACATTGGGAAGTGTGACTAGTACTTAGGGATCACACTGAATCATAGGTAGTTCTTGCCTGGAAGAGCCAAGCCAGATGTAGTAAACTATATCCCAAGAGAATGTGG
This sequence comes from Myotis myotis, assembly GCF_014108235.1. Lineage (NCBI taxonomy): Eukaryota > Metazoa > Chordata > Mammalia > Chiroptera > Vespertilionidae > Myotis > Myotis myotis. Next base: position 23,872,152 of record NW_023416357.1, on the reverse strand, counting down.
GCCTCCGCCTGTGTTAGGGAGGAAGAACTCTGAAAGCTAAAGACCACCAAGGGCTGCCCTGAAAATTGGGATCAGCATGGTCAGTGTTTCCGAAGACCTTCAGTGCAGTGCTATTTTATGGAAATTCTTACTGCCGAGGTCCAACCCCAGCAGGTCCAGGGGTCCCCAAAGGTGTGGATGGAGTCGGCGAAGAAGGAAGGACACGGAGACAGCGTTCAGTTGATCAGCAGCCTAGCCAGGATCTCCAGCCAGGATCTCCAGCCAAGTTCTGGTCTCGATCTCCAGAGAGGTTCTGCTTCAGATCTCCAGCCAGGTTCTGTGTCCATGTTCTCTTGCTAGGTTCTCCAGCCAGGTTCTGTCCAGGTTCTCCAGGCAGGTTCAGTCACCAGGTTCTAGTCAGGTTCTCTTGCCCATTTCTGTAGTCAGGTTCAGTCCAGGATCTTTTGCCATGTTCTCTCGCTAAGTTCTGTCTCTAGGTTCTGAGGCCCGTTTCTGTCCAGGAACTTTTGCCATGTTCTCTCCAGCGAAGTTCTTCTGTCTCTAGAGAACGTTCTGTGTAGGTTCTGTGCCTAGGTTCTGTCTCTCTTGGTTCCGCATTCTAAGTTCTGTCTCTTGCTGTCTTATTACATCTGTATTTATACCAGTTGACTCAATCCTATCAATCTCTATTACAAAGGTTAGGGCGTTTCTTATCTCCATTCCAGGGAGTAAAGATTATGTAGCTTAAGCATGATTGTTCGTAGTTAAAGTGATTAATTACCCACCTGGCACTAGTTAAGAGGTTTTATTCCCTCCCTAACTTCAGGGGAAAATCCCTACCTGGGGAAACAACCTTTCTCAGAGACCTTGGTTAAAACACATAGTGCCAGGAAGGTGAGCAAACATATTAAGAACAGTATGCCATATATGCCAGGTCCCTTGAAACAGCAAGCATGGACCGGCTCCCGGCAAATTCCCCCTTTTTTATTTTTTAAAAGCAGGCATTAAAAAGAAAAACCTCAAATGCTCTCTTATATCCATTTTAAGAGTAGGATTGGCGCTTTCCACTATTACCTGAGTCCTGATCTATCATCCCAGGGAGAGCTTGCCAATCCTGCACTTTCCCAGGGTAGAAAGGCTGCAGTGGGGTTAAGGATAAGGCTCCTTGGGCCTACCTTCTCCCATGCCATTACATTTACCTTTCCTTCCTCAGAAAAGCATGGATATATTTCTTGTATAAAACGTTCTGTCTGACTGGGAGTAACCTTAATTCCTCTGCTAGCAAGCATATATGTTAAAAGATCAATACAGAGTCTTTTTTCTTTAGACTCAGTATGGCACATCTTCTTAATCTAAAGATCAATACAGAGTCTTCTTTCTTTGGACTCAGTAAGGCACATCTTCTCAATCTAAGTTCTGTACTATCCACCTTCTTACCCTATTTATCCTCTATAGGGGGGTCTGTAGCACCCTGGTGGAGTCCTATCCGTCCCGAGTGTGTGTGTGTGTGTGTGTGTGGGGGGGGGGGGGGGGGCTTACCTAGGGGAATCCTGTTCCAGGGATTCCCAAAAGTGTGGACAGAGTCGGCGAAGACTATCCACCC